>NC_090650.1:440101091-440284432 GCF_040937935.1 Hyperolius riggenbachi
GTGGAGGACAATTCCTATTGGTCTATTGCAAACCAATTTTAGCCTGATGCTCCTGATGGGGCTCTGGGATCGGTATACCAGGGTTTCTTCTGTGCAGGGAGTCCAGGGACCAGAATGGAGGGTGGCAGCAGTAGCGACAGAGGACCTGAATGTATGGAGGCAGGTGAGTATTTTGCAAAACGTATGCGGAGAGCAGCCAAGTGAGAGCAGGAAACATCCGTTCTCCATAAGCTGGTATTGATTCTGTTGGCCTTCGCCGCCATCCGCTTCATCTGACCAATCTGGAAAAGTCATACTGAACTTGCATTCCGCTCATCGGAAACGGCCGCTCATCGGAATCCGTTCTGAATTGGCTGGTGTAATCTGATCCTATTGCTTTGCATAGGATCCTTTTGCATTCGTTCGGACCCGTTCCATTTCATTCCTCTAACCAAAATGTTTTCATTGCCAATGTGAACCCAACCCTAAAATTAGTGAACTTATGAGCCCTTTCACACTGTGTCCATTGCGTTGTGTCACAACAGACAATATAATCGCAATGTGATGCAGTGATCTTTCTATGGGACTTTAGAGATCGAGTGCAGTGTGTTGGGTTCCTACGCAGTAACGCACAGCATGTTATGGGTTAACTGGTAACGCATGTATTTAGTGTGGCAGTGAGGCATACTTTTAGAGTACTGTATGCCTCACTGTATGGTAACGCTACTGTGCACTGCGACTTTTCGGCTCCATTGCATTGCGATTGTTGCAATGCAACGTGCGCAGTGTGAAAGGGCCATATACCTAAGAGTAGGTTCTAACCAATAATGCGTTAAACTCATGTGACTTATTTCACCTCTAAATTATAATAAAAACTTCTCAATAGGGATGAGAAAAAAAGCCGCTGGTGGGTTCACGAGAATTTCCTTGAACAACCGATTGGTTGGAGACATTTCCAAGAATTGTTTTTGCAAAGCAGGCATTGTAAAACAATACGTAAATATGACCCAACTGTCAAACTTTATACACGACTGGAACAGTTCATGTTTTTGATCAGAAATACAATCTCAGATCAGAAGTAAGAAAATACACAAACTTTTTGAGATTGTATATTCACATTGAAAATAGGATCATATTAATATCTTTTTTTTTCTGTGGCATTGATGTGTAATTATGATCAGAACTGATATCATCATGAGCGAGTAAAAAAAGGTCACGAGTTTCATTTCGTGGCAAATTGCGCCTATCTCACTTAGTAAGATTTATCTCAAATTAGGCAGAAAGACTCGCCATGTGGCTGGCTAGTATGACAGGAAAATATAGCGTAGGTATCCCCTGACTGTGTGTTGCTCTGCAGGGCCAGTACAAGGTCCTCTAGGACTAGATAGATAGCAAGCTGCATGTAAGGCAACCAAGTGTCCTTCAAAAGGACATGTCCTCTTTTTTAACTTTGTCTCCTCCGTCCTCCAGGCATTCCAAAAATTCGTGATATGTCCTTTCACGGAATCAGAGTTGTTAGTTTGACCAATTACATATGATATACACTGAGATTGAGCAGCCTTTGGACATTCTCAATTTATTCAACATCAATTAGTGGGTGTGGCAGCACTGTTTTATGTTTAAGTTCCACCCAAACGTGCCTCCTGTCCCAACAACCGAGCACATGTGCGTGTTATCCTCCTCTATACCAGGACACAACACCGACGTCGAAGGAGTGTTTTCGCTCATCCCCTTTCCATGCTCAATCCAGTCCGTCCGGGGGATAATTCTGACAAAGTACAACTTCAAGAACAGAATATCGTATCAAGACTTCGACATCTACATTGCTGGAAACAACGACCTCTTGCCAAAAATGTCATCATCTGAGAAGTAGGACCTGACAGGCCTAAAAGGATCCTTTTTTTCCCTTTTAAAGACCTTTTTAGTTTGTTTATTACATTATGAGTGATAATATTCAACTTAATGTTTGTTTTTTGTTGTTGTTGTTTTTAAGTGTAACCAATGTGTGTCACTTACAGTAACCATGGAGTTGAAAAATATATTTGGTCATTTTTGTCCTATTTTTTATTGTCTGTGTCCTCTTTTTTTAACCTACCCATCTGTTAACCCTAGGAGCTCATTCTCCTCTAAAAACACTACTCCAAAATACAGAGAAAAGGACAAGACTCTTCACACTGTGAACATGATTCTCCGATAGGTCTGCTTTCAGAGAATGGGTCAGGTCAGACAAGGGCTGTTATATAAGTATACTGTCCACTTATGAGGTAGATATTGTGAACTTTAGCACATAATGAACCTCCTGTTCCCTCTCTTACCTCTCCTGTGGCAGCAGATCCTGGATTTAGAAGCCAGGCGGAGAGACGGAGCAATTTAAAGTTAATAATACACTACGGATAACGACCAGTTCGAGTTGCCAAACACTCAACGCAGTACTGTACTTCTATTAGCACTTTAATATAATGAATTAAGAAAAAGATGCTAGCAGAAGCTTTTAGCGATAAAGAAAGCATTTAATTGAATGTGGTGCAACAGTCCAACAATTGTTCCATTTTACAGGAAGACCAAAGTTAAGAGTACAGAAGAGAGAAGACCAGGTTCTCGGGAAAGAAGGTGGTCTTTATGAACAACATACACTTATAATCTATGTTGTTTTGCTCCTTTCAGCTTCAACAAGAACCACTGTCACGCTTTGTGTGTTTACTTGCTATGATTTGAACTTCTATCAGTTTAGTGTTTGTTTTTTTCTTTTTGCTTCTAAATTGATGCACTAAGTGCAAAGTTTCCATGCGCAACATGTCACATCTGACAAAGTTGTGTAAGCAAACTCGTCATCATCGGCTCCATGTTATGGCCATAACTTCTGCAAAACTTCCTCCTCCTATACCTATATGTAATTGCAAATTGTTAATTCAATTGATTTTGTATAATTAATTGTAATTTCGCATGAATTTTACTTTATTTTCACATAATTTCATGCCAACTTTGGCGGTGAATAGTAGGAATGCTCAAATCCGAATCCAGGAGACACCTGGATAGTTGCTATCCGGATATCTCCCAGTAAACCTGGGCGGGGGGGGGGGGGGCGGGGGGGCGGGGGGGGTCCAAGCTTACCTGTCTGACGTCTTCTTCGGTCCGTCCCTCGGCGGCTCCCATGATGTGGTCCACGCATCACGTGACTACAAACACTTCCTCCTTCAACCCGGAAGGAGGAAGTGTTCGTAGTCACGTGAACGCCGCGTGGAACGCATCATGGGAGCTGCCGAGGGACGGACCGAAGAAGACGTCAGACAGGTAAGCTTGACCCCCCCCCGCCCCCCGCACAGGTTTACTGGGAGATATCCGGATAGCAACTATCCAGGTGTCTCCTGGATTCGGATTTGAGCATCCCTGGTGAATAGCATAGCCCCCATACAAAGCTATTGTCACCAAAATGGCTACATGTGTTAGGAAGAATAGTGTATTGTAGTTTTTGAGGAAATCGATTTTGACAATTAACCACTTTACCCCCACGCGTACGGATTTCTCCGCCCCTTTTTTCCCTCCTAAAAAACCAGGGACGCACCCGCCGCTCGTGCACGCCGCAGCCCGCTCGCCCGGAGATCAATGAACGGGAAAATCCATTCCCGTTCGTTGATCTAAGCCCCCGCAATGATCTGCTGCTTCTTTCAGAAACAGCGAGATCATTGTGCGTCTCCCAGCCTCCTACTGCTTCCTGTAAGCGTCCTTCCGGACACTTACAGGTCGCATGTAAACAAACACTCTGTGGCCATCTTGTGGCCAAATAGTAAACTACACCCTAAAAGCATTTTACATATACAAACATTACATTTACACAATAAATTAACTCATTACGTCCCACACTCCCCAATTTTTTAATTTTTTTTTGTAATTAAAAAAAAAAAAAATACAATAAAAAAAAAACATAAATAGTTACCTTAGGGACTGAACTTCTTAAATATTTATGTCAAGAGGGTATAACACTGTTGCTTTATAAACTGCGGGCTTGTAATTAGGGATGGATGCAAAACTGAAAAAAATGCACCTTTATTTCCAAATAAAATATTGTCGCCAAACATTGTGATAGGGACATAATTTAAATGGTTTTATAACCGGGACACATGGGTTAATACATTTCATGGGTTTTAATTACAGTAGCATGCTTTATTTAAAAACTATAATGGCCGAAAACTGAAAAATAATAATTTTTTTCCCACATTTTTTCCTATTTCCCCATTAAAACACATTTAGAATAAAATAATTCTTGGCATAATGTCCCACCTAAAGAAAGCCTAATTGGTGGCGAAAAAAACAAGATATAGTTCATTTCATTGGGATAAGTAATAATAAAGTTATAGACGAATGAATGGAAGGAGCGCTGAAAGGTGAAAATTGCTCTGGTGGTCAGGGGGTAAAACCCCTCAGTGGTGAAGTGGTTAAAATAAATTTTTCTTTAAACTCAGAAAAATGACAGTTTAAAAACCATTTTTCTTTGCATTTTTAAAATTGATTTTCCTAAAAACATCTTTTTGAAATATTATTTTATGGGGGCTTTGTTATTAACCGCTCAGCACAAAATTAAGCAAATTAAGTCAACACAAAATTAAGCAAAAATGACGCAAAAAATGATGTGAAATTGTGAATGATTACAATTATATACAAAAATTAATTGCAATTTTCCCTGGAATTTCGAATTACAATTACGATGCGTAATTACAGATTATGATGCATAATTACGCATAGGCGGAACTTCTGCTCATCACTAGTCAGCATCAGTCTTGGTTGTTAACCCAAAAAAGGGGGATAAAAGGGGATAGGAGATGGGGAAATGTAAAAAAAAAAAACAATCAATTGCTAAAACTAAAAATCGACGCTCATGGGGGATCAGAGGTGTATTGCTGGGGGGGGGGGGGGGGGGGGGGCGGGAAGGAGAGACTCCCCAGTGGATGTGTAAAATGATTAAAAACAGTTTGAAAGGTGAGATCTTACCCCAAATCAAGGACTGATATAAGATTACTCTGACATCATGGGAGGTGACACTGACGTGGGAGGTGACACTGACGTGGGTGGTGACACTGACGTGGGTGGTGACACTGACATGGGTGGTGACACTGAGGTGGGAGGTGACACTGACGTGGGTGGTGACACTGACGTGGGAGGTGACACTGATGTGGGTGATGACACTGACGTGGGAGGTGACACTGACGTGGGAGATGAAACTGATGTGGGTGGTGACACTGAGGTGGGAGGTGACACTGACGTGGGTGGTGACACTGACATGGGAGGTGACACTGATGTGGGTGATGACACTGACGTGGGAGATGACACTGACGTGGGAGATGAAACTGATGTGGGTGGTGACACTGAGGTGGGAGATGACACCGACGTGGGAGATGACACTGATGTGGGAGATGACACTGACGTGGGTGGTGACACTGACATGAGAGGTGACACTGACAGCCAAGACTGATGCTGACCGCTGAGTCTGATACTAAACTGAAACTAAACAAAACGAGTTCTGTAAGACGCTAACAGAGTTTAGTAAGAGGAAGTTTCGCAGAAGTTATGGCCATAACATGGAGCCGATGATGAGCTTGCTCACACAACTTTGTCAGAAGTGACATGTTGCGCATGGAAAGCTTTGCGCTTAGTCCACCAATTTAGAAGCAAAAAGAAAAAAAAATGCTGAACTGATAGGAACTTTTCTTAGGTAAGCAATTTTTTTTCCTTGATGGCTCAGACAAGAGTACCTGTAACTTTTTTTTTTAAAGCTTGTCTTCCTGCACTCCTCCTGTACTGTGTGGGGACCCTCTGATCATTCTTTAACATTAAAGTGACCCTGTTGCAAAAAAAGTGCACCTGGCCTGGGGGCTACTTACCTTGGGAGGTGGAAGCATCTGGATCCTAGAAAGGCTTCCCCGGTCCTCCTCAGCAGCGGCAATCCAGCGGCGGGACCACAGAAGTCAGTTTGTTGGAGCTGAGCCTGCGCAGTAGAATGGGACAGTGTAGAAGAAAAAGAGTCGGCACTACAGTAGGCAGCTGTCATTGCAGAGGGATATGGCAGGATGCATTCGCTTAAAACACTCTGGTGCAGCAAGTGTGCTCTGATATAGACAGTTCAATACTGCACTGCTAAATGTTGCTTTTAGTCCAGGGTGTAGCATTTTTTTTATACAATCCAATGACAGGCAATAAAATGTGACATAGCAGATTAGCAGTGCTTCAGAAAGCAGTGCAGTAGTGGTGGGTGCTGGGCACAAGTAGCCTTACGGCCATTTCACGCTAGGATGCGCTTCTACGGAGGCTGATTGTTACCCCTGGATTAAAAGCAGCATTTAGCAGTGCCAATTCTCCTCTCTCTCTTTATCTCGCAGTAGAATGGGCCCATTCAGGCTCTGCTCTTTCCACCGGAGCCTCAGCAAAAAGTCATGAGTGCACCCGTGCAGGCAGGCCAGTGATATTACTATTGTTGTTGACTGTTTTTGCATGCTAGTGCTGGACCAGACTGCCTAAGGAGGATGGGGCTTATACAGGAAGAGGAACGAAGGTAAGGAGGGACCCGGGCAGAAGTGTAGGGGTCACAGAGGATGGGGGACGCCTCTGGATCAACCAGGGGCTTCCCCCTACGGAGGGAAGTAGCTAACTTTTTTCAAACATTACAGATTTACTTTAAAGAGACTCTGTAACAAAATGTTGAGCCTTATTTCTTCTATCCTATAAGTTCCTATGCCTGTTCTAATGTGCTCTGTCTTACTGCAGCCTTTTCTAGTTGCACTGTCTCTGTAATAAATCTTATCTTCTTTCCTCTGTCGGGCTGAGGCTGGAATGTGTGGAATATGCAGGGCTGCTTGTCATTGGAAGAAGCTTTACACACCCTCTCTAAGCTCTGCATGAGTCACACAGTAAGCTGTTCTCAGCCTATCATACTCTGGTTAGCAGCCATGTCTTTTGTTTGTAAACACTGCCTAAAACTGTTAATTACAAGCCAGGATTGCAGCAGGGAGTGGCAGAAACAGCACAGAGGGGCCCAGGAGAACATAATGAATAGAATGGTATGATTTTTATTGTAAGAATTTTAGAGTACAGATTCTCTTTAAGCCGGCTACATGTGTATTACAGTTATTTTCATCTTGGATTCTTCCCCAATCCCCAGTTGCGCACAGAGAGTGATTTTGCAGCGAGAGGTTAGAGACTTCTCAATCGCTGTAAAATATTCCACAAGAACATAAATGACACACTGTCACTACTAATAAAAGATCGGCCGGAGTTTATTGTACCGAAGTGTGCAAGTCAAAAGGGGGGAGGGGGTGGGAGTCTAAACATAATTCTTCATTTATGTCTGTTTCAGTTTCTAGGGAGTGTCTGCAGCACCTCAACCAAATAACTGTGTGTGCTAGGGCTCAAAACAAGAGCAATTATATGGTAGAGGAAGAAAGCCCTTAAAAAAGCATCCTCTCTCCTTGATAAAGCGAGGTGACTCTCGCGGAACTAGTGGGATCTTGTCCTCTGAGGGGATTCCTTGTTCCCTGCTGTGCTGCTGAGATTGACCTCATTATTTCTGGGCTAAGTATCTCCTATATATTTTTTGCACTACTCCACTTTATGCTCTTTTCCCTATGGGCTGCTCCTTTGCCTAAATTTTTTTTTTTACTAGGCATCTTATCACTAGTATTACTGTATACTTGGATAGCAATTGTGCACTTTATTTCATAATCTTATATATGCAATATTTATTCGTGTTTTTTTTTTTCTTTTATTGCACAGGTGTTTATTGGTCCTGCATCACACTAGGTTGTATACTGAACCCGGGTTCTCCCCCTGTTGGGCTCAATATTGAGCCTACTGTGGGGTATTATATCTGACAGCAGCATTGTGTCATTATACAATATATTGCATTTAGAGTGATTGTTTCATATGCAGCAGGGATCATGTTGGAATATTTGCTTGGTTTTTAAATGGTTTTATTCTTAATTGAATCATCAGTACTGTGATTATTAATATACCCAATGTTGAATAAAGATTTTTGTTATACTTTTTCAAATGTTGCTGTGGGAGGTGCTATTTTTTAAGGGCTTTCTTCCTCTACCATATAATTATGTCTGTTTCAGGTCAGGTATCCTTTAAAGAGACAAAACAAAATAAAAATGATATAATGAATTGGTTGTGTAGTACGGATAATTACTAGAACATTAGTAGTAAAGAAAATATTCTCATATTTTTATTTTCAGGTATATAGTGTTTTTTATAACATTGCATCATTCTCTAATATTTGCAGTTTACACACTACTCAGCATTCTAATGACTTTGCAGAGCAGGCCAGTGAACTTTTGAACTTTCCTCTGCAGAAAAACAAACAATACAGTGACTGACAGTTGAGATAACAAGCTTCAGAAGACAGAGCTCTCTGCGACTTTGAAGTCATGGAGCTCAGTGGCTCTTTTGCATAGATAACAACGGGAGTTTCTTAACTCTTCCTGTACTGGAAACAATATTAGACTTATATCTCTGCTCCTAATGTTTTATTTCTTAAATGTACTACACATGCAAACCATTATATCATACATTTTATTTTCGCTTCAGTGTCTCTTTAAATGAATTCCTAAGAAAAGAAGAAAGCAGTGTGGATTGCGGTGTAGAGATGATATTTTTAAAAGGAGTTGAAATGTGAAAATGTAGTGAGTCATTGTGGGAATGGTAAGTCTATCTGATAATGTGTGTAATCTCTCCGCATTAACTCGCAGCTCTCGTCTGTGTGCAATTAGCTTCATATTTTTCTGGCTTCTCCTGCCTGCTGGTTAAGCTGCTGGTGTTTCTCTCCCGCTATTCTATAATGTTGGATTACCGCGAAGAACCGCAGCCCACACGGGGTCTCCTGTATAGACACTAATGTGGGGAAATGCTTTTACAGAGAAATCCTGCTTTCCTTACGAAAGTGCCATGAATATAGTTCAGAGCTACATTAGCATTTTTCTGGTGATTTAATGTTATTTAATCATCTTTCTGTTTCACTATAGAGTCAGCTGAGGATTTCAAAAAGAAGGCTTAATTAACGCTTCTGTGCAACCATGGCAACAGTTCTCTGTTTGGGGTAAATTGCCCAGAAACTCGCACGGTGCTGTATGAGTAATGCGCTGCACAAAGCTGAACACCTGGACTAATCTTCTGTCTGGCTGAGCCTTCTCCATCTGCTGGTTTGTGTCAGAAACACTATGGAATGGCGGTGTTCTGTATGCACACTAGCTGATTACACATGAGGCGGGGCGTTGTTTCGGAAAATGAAACATGGAATGTTATTGTAGAAGTTGAAGTATTTTAATTTAGTTGTTAGAAATCAGAAGTGCAGCAATTGTGAACAATGCAAAGCTCATGTGTGTCTGCAAGATTCTAAAAAAATGTAACCACAGGCAAAGGGAGGGGTATTCAAACTCCACCTGTGTTTGCTTCTCCGTAGATTTTCAGTCTTTTGTTCTCTATTGCTTTAGCTTATTTTCCATTTCTGTTTTCTATCTCCACTTTCACTTTGTCACTGGCACTATCATATAAGTGTCACCTGTCACTGCTTCTGCTTAGTGTCTGTTCTTGTGCTCGCTCCTCCCAAGTTTTTGCTGCTTTCCTACACTGTAACTGCTTCTGCTGGAGCTCCTCCTCTCCTGCCCTTCCTTCCCACTCTGGTGTCTCACACTGTAACTGCTTCTGCTGGAGCTCCTCCTCTTGTGCCCATCCTCCCCACTCTTGTGTCTCACACTGTAACTGCTTCTGCTCGAGCTCCTCCTCTCGTGCCCATCCTCCCCACTCTTGTGTCTCACACTGTAACTGCTTCTGCTGGAGCTCCTCCTCTCCTTCCCCATCCTTCCTACACTGGTGTCTCATACTGTAACTGCTTCTGCTCGAGCTCCTCCTCTCCTTCCCATCCTTCCCACTCTGGTGTCTCACACTGTAACTGCTTCTGCTGCAGCTCCTCCTCTTGTGCCCATCCTCCCCACTCTTGTGTCTCACACTGTAACTGCTTCTGCTCGAGCTCCTCCTCTCGTGCCCATCCTCCCCACTCTTGTGTCTCACACTGTAACTGCTTCTGCTCGAGCTCCTCCTCTCCTTCCCCATCCTTCCCACTCTTGTGTCTCACACTGTAACTGCTTCTGCTCGAGCTCCTCCTCTCGTGCCCATCCTCCCCACTCGTGTCTCACACTGTAACTGCTTCTGCTCGAGCTCCTTCTCTCGTGCCCATCCTCCCCACTCTTGTGTCTCACACTGTAACTTCTTCTGCTCGAGCTCCTCCTCTCGTGCCCATCCTCCCCACTCTTGTGTCTCACACTGTAACTGCTTCTGCTCAAGCTCCTCCTCTCCTTCCCCATCTTTCCTACACTAGTGTCTCACACTGTAACTGCTTCTGCTCAACCTCCTCCTCTCCTTCCCCATCCTTCCTACACTGGTGTCTCACACTGTAACTGCTTCTGCTTGAGCTCCTCCTCTCGTGCCCATCCTCCCCACTCTTGTGTCTCACACTGTAACTGCTTCTGCTCGAGCTCCTCCTCTCCTTCCCCATCCTTCCCACTCTTGTGTCTCACACTGTAACTGTTTCTGCTTGAGCTCCTCCTCTTGTGCCCCGTCCTTCCCACTTATGTGTCTCACACTGTAACTGCTTCTGCTCAAGCTCCTCCTCTCATGCCACCTCCTTCCCGTTCTTGTGTCCGTCTCTCCCTGTAACTGCTTCTGCTCGAGCTCCCCGTCTCAGCCCCTCCTTCTCACTCTTGTCTATCTCACTATGTAACTGCTTCTGCTGAAGCTCCTCCTCTCGTGTCCCCTCCTTCCCACTCGTGTCTGTCTCACACTGTAACTGCTTCTGCTTTAGCTCCTCCTCTTGTTTCCCCTCCTTCCTACTCTTTTGTCTCTCTCTCACTGTAACTGCTTCTGCTCCTCCCCTCTTCTTGTGCCTCCTCTTTCCCATTCTTGCATATTTTTCACACTGTCACTGCCATGCTCCCTACTGCCATGTGGTGTCCATTCAGTATAGAGCCATTTTCACTCCATTACAGGGACCCTGAGCACTAATTAAAAATGAAAATGGGACTTACCTGAGGCTTCCTTCAGCCCACTGTAGGCCTAACCTCCAGCTCCTGCCTTGGCATTCCCTCCTCTAAATTAACACATTCCCCGCAAGATAAGTAAATAATGGTAAAAAAAAAATCCATACCCCCTCCATGGCCATCCCCTTCCATCACCCCCACTTCTTTATTTATTTATTTATTGTATTTATAAAGCGCCAACATATTACGTAGCGCTGGACTTTAGTTAGGGTTACAGACAATATTTAGGGGTGACATACAGCAATATGACAATACAGGAATACAAGAAAACCAGATCACACAGCACAGTATGAGTACAAGGTAATGCTTAGTCACTGGATGGAGCATGGAGATCACGCAGCACAGTATGAGTACAAGGTAATGCTTAGTCACTGGATGGAGCATGGAGATCACACAGCACAGTATGAGTACAAGGTAATGCTTAGTCACTGGATGGAGCATGGAGATCACACAGCACAGTATGAGTACAAGGTAATGCTTAGTCACTGGATGGAGCATGGAGATCACACAGCACAGTATGAGTACCAGGTAATGCTTAGTCACTGGATGGAGCATGGAGATCACACAGCACAGTATGAGTACAAGGTAATGCGTAGTCACTGTAGGGGAGCATGGAGATCACACAGCACAGTATGAGTACAAGGTAATGCTTAGTCACTGGAGGGGAGCATGGAGATCACACAGCACAGTATGAGTACAAGGTAATGCTTAGTCACTGGATGCAGCATGGAGATCACACAGCACAGTATGAGTACAAGGTAACACTTAGTCACTGGATGGGAGCATGGAGATCACACAGCACAGTATGAGTACAAGGTAATGCTTAGTCACTGGATGGAGCATAGGGATCACACAGCACAGTATGAGTACAAGGTAATGCTTAGTCACTGGATGGGAGCATGGAGATCACACAGCACAGTATGAGTACAAGGTAATGCTTAGTCACTGGATGGGAGCATGGAGATTACACAGCACAGTATGAGTACAAGGTAATGCTTAGTCACTGGATGGGAGCATGGGGATCACACAGTACAGTATGAGTACAAGGTAATGCTTAGTCACTGGATGGAGCATAGGGATCACACAGCACAGTATGAGTACAAGGTAATGCTTAGTCACTGGATGGAGCATGGAGATCACACAGCACAGTATGGGTACAAGGTAATGCTTAGTCACTGGATGGAGCATGGAGATCACACAGCACAGTATGGGTACAAGGTAATGCTTAGTCAGTCACTGGAGAGGAGCACGGAGATCACACAGCACAGTATGAGTACAAGGTAATGCTTAGTCACTGGATGGGAGCATGGAGATCACACAGCACAGTATGAGTACAAGGTAATGCTTAGTCACTGGATGGAGCATAGGGATCACACAGCACAGTATGAGTACAAGGTAATGCTTAGTCACTGGATGGAGCATGGAGATCACACAGCACAGTATGGGTACAAGGTAATGCTTAGTCAGTCACTGGAGGGGAGCATGGAGATCACACAGCACAGTATGAGTACAAGGTAATGCTTAGTCACTGGATGGAGCATAGGGATCACACAGCACAGTATGAGTACAAGGTAATGCTTAGTCACTGGAGGGGAGCATGGAGATTAGGCAAGTTAGGTTCACTCAGATCCATAGCATGGGTTTACAGTAATGGAGGTGCATGATCAGGTAGGACACAAAAGGAGGAGGACCCTGCCCAAAGGCTTACAATCTAGAGGGAGAGGTAGGGACACGAGAGGTAGGGGACCAGAGTTCAGCTGCGGGTTTAGAGCACCAGTGAGGGGGAGAGGGGGGGGGGCAGAGTGAAAAGGTGAATTTTGAGGACCTTCTTGAACATGTGAAAGGAGGGGGCTGCCCTAATGGGGGGAGGTAGGGCGTTCCATAGTGATGGATCAGCTCTTGAGAAGTCCTGGAGGCTTGAATTTTTCCTTGAAAAATATCCACAACATACTAACCTTATGAAGAGCTCCAGTGGCGAAATTATCATAAGTAGGGGCTGAAACTGCCCCGCTCCCATACAGACTGCCAAAAGTTAAAGCAAATCGGTAGCGATATAAACGCAGATACTTGGAGAGGGAAGGCTCTGTATCCTGTTAAGCCTTCCCTGTCCTCTCATGGTGTTCTTGTTCCACTGCTCTTCCCTAGAGAAGTTACGCTTCCTCTGTGAGCACTTGGAAGGCTTCGGGAACACTTGGGAAAAGACAAGCGACTCTGTACTGCGCATGTCCAAGTGTGTGCTCATGCATGCGCACTGTGGACGGAGCCACCCGTATTCGGGAGCACTCGAGAACATGAGTGCTCCAATAAAAACAAGGAACACCAAGAGCCCCAATAGTGTAATATGTACTGGTAAATGGTTACTAGATAGAGTAAATATTAATACTCACAAACCAGGGTTACCATTATGCAACCACTGGAAAGGCAGGTGGGGAGATTTTCCTGACCCCACTCAGGAATAAGAAGTCGCTCTCTGTAGATGAGAAAAAGGGGGTTCAACCCTCCACCCAGGGTGGACTCAACATTATGCAGGAGAACAGAAGCGCCAAAAGGATAAAAGCATATGTGGTCAGTAGAAGAGCCAGGCACCTCTGTCACAGAGCCATGTGGGGGACACAGCAACCATGTAGAAGAAGGTGCTCTGGTCAGATGAGACCAAAATGGAATTTTTTGGCCAAAATGCAAAACGCTACGTGTGGCAGAAAACTAACACTGCACATCACTCTGAACACACCATCCCCACTGTCAAATATGGTGGTGGCAGCATCATGCTCGGGGGGGTGCATCTCTTCAGCAGGAACAGGGAAGCTGGTCAGAGTTGATGGGAAGATGGATGGAGCCAAATACAGAGCAAACTTGGAAGAAAACCTCTTGGAGACTGCAATAGACTTGAGACTGGGGCGGAGATTCACCTTCCAGCAGAACAATGACCCTAAACATAAAGCCAGGGCAACAATGGAATGGTTTAAAACAAAACATATCCATGTGTTAGAATGGCCCAGTCAAAGTCCAGATCTAAATCCAATTGAGAATCTGTGGCAAGTTCTGAAAACCGCTGTTCACAAACCCTGTCCATCTAATCTGACTGAGCTGGAGCTGTTTTGCAAAGAAGAATGGGCAAGGATTTCAGTCTCTAGATGTGCAAAGCTGGTAGAGACATACCCTAAAAGACTGGCAGCTGTAATTGCAGCAAAAGGTGGTTCTACAAAGTATTGACTCAGGGGGCCGAATAATTACGCACACAACACTTTGCAGTTATTGATTTGTAAAAAATGTTTGGAAACATGTATGATTGTCGTTCCACTTCTTACGTGTACACCACTTTGTGTTGGTCTTTCACGTGGAATTCCAATAAAATTGATGCATGTTTGTGGCAGTAATGTGACAAAATGTGGAAAACTTCAAGGGGGCCGAATACTTTTGCAACCCACTGTACATGCAACAGCGTTGACAGCACTGAAACAAGGGGGCCAAGAGGGGACAGGGAAGACTCAAAAGGGTCCAAAGAGCATTTCCTCTCCATAGGTAAGTATCTGACTTTTTTCCCTTGGCTTTAAAGGAATGGATTGTAATCTTAGCACCTGTGGCTTCAATACCACGGTAGTTTTGTCAGGGTACAGCGATGTTCAAATGCCAATCCGCCTTCTGGATCTTCTGTAGCGGGTCCCGGTATCTTGGCCAGTTGCTACATGCGCCCGTCCAGCTTCCGTCTCTGGGAGCTTTCTGCGCAAGCGCAGTACTACTGCAGAGGCGCAGAACTCTCCTGGCCGCGAGAGCGAGATGGGGAATCGCGCGCAGTCACACTGCGAATGCGCCAACTGGCTGAAGATACCGGGAACCGTTATAAGAATACCTAGAATTCTTATCTTCCTTTTTGTCTCTAAGTAAAGTGGACCTGAACTCTTGCACAGGACAGAAGGAAAACAGAGAGAAAGGCACCCTGTATGTATTCAGAGAGTTTAGCCTGTTTAATTCCCTCTCATTTATGTCTAATCACAAGTTGTAATTTGATCTCTCCTCTGTGTCACATGACTGCCATGGCAGAGATGGCAGATATGCTCTTTTGAAAGCACAGGATGTTAACAATATGTCTGCTTCCATGAAAGCAGGAAGTAGAAATGCTGCAGATTTATTGCAGGATTTGTATCAGCCGTAACAAAAAAAATGTTTAAAAAAACAAAAACAAACAAACAGCACTGCTGCTCATCTTTTAGAGCAGAGAGAATGTTCTGAGTTCAGGTCCACTTTAAACCTCACCGCAGCCAATGGAATTACCAAGTTAATTCCTAGTTCTTTTGAATATCAAAACTGGGAAAATGTGGCAACTGCCCTTGTGCAAGAAGTAGACGTCCTTCTTCCATTGCTGTTTTAGAATTGGAATGTTCAGAATCCTCTAATCTTCAATCCTCCAGGAGTTTAGGCTCCACAGGATAAAAATATGGACACCCCCTTTAAATCTAACTGTTAGTGATGACTTCACTTTCTACAGAAGTTGTGAGCTATATGAGTATGAGCCAGCTTTTCCTTCAGGGCTTCAATATCTATAATTTAAATAACGATGACATTTCCCCAGTATTTAGGAGGCAGAAGGAGTCGGCGTAAGAAATGAGTCAGTAATCAAAGAACTGTCATCTCCCAAATGCTGTCTTCAGAAGATAAGTCTTAAAACTTCTCCTCTACATCATATAAGTTACATTTGGGTTCCTTTTATTCTAGAGCCCTGCAGCAGTGGTGTGATTCAGAACAACGGCACCGCACCACAGCCAAAAAGTTTCACTGAAGAAAAAAAAAGCATGCGACTTCTGATGTTCTTCCGGGGGTAGCAGGTTCTGCGTTACTTCTCCGACGCCCGGAGCACTTTCACCGTGCCACACCGCCAGGGGAGCCTCTAAGCATAGGCAGTACAGGCCATTGCCTGGAGTGCCATTGGTCCTGGGGGCGCCATGTTGCTGGATTAAGCCATGCCCCTGGCTGAAGCCATGCCCCCTGAATAAGCCCCGCCCCCATGGGTGTTCTATTACTTGCTCCTGCTGCATCTGCTTAGTGTAAGTTGCAGGCAGCTGCCACTGTGTTCTTCTGTGCCTTGTACATCCTACCCTCCCCCCCCCCCTTGTGCCTCCTTCTGTCCCTTTTGTGTCTCCTTCTGTCTTTTTTTTTCTGTCCCCCATCGCTCCTCCTTCTGCCCCTTTGTGCCTCCTTCTTTCCTCCTGTGCCTCCTTTTGTCTCCCTTTGTGCCTCAATCTTTCCCCATTGGGCCTCCTTCTGCCCCCTTTGTGCCTCCTTTTGCCCCACTTTGTGCCTCCTTCTCTCTCCCTGAGCCTCCTTCTGTCTCCCTGAGCCTCCTTCTGTCCTTTTTTGTCCCTCCTTCTGGCCCTCATGCCTTATTCTGTCCCCCTGTACTACCCGCTGCCCCTGTGTGTACCTCCTTCTGTCTTCCTGTGCCTCCTTCTCTCCTCCTTTGTGTCTCATTCTGTCCCCCATTGTGCCCCCTTTTGTTGCCCATTGTGCCTCCTTGTGTCCCCCTGTGTGCCTCCTTCTGTTCCCTTGTGCCTCCTTCTGTCCTCCTTTGTGACTTCTTCTGACCCTCATGCCTCCTTCTGTCCCGCTGTGCCTCCCTATGTCCCCCTGTGTGCCTTATTCAGTCCCCCTGTGCCTCCTTCTGTCCCCCTTTGTGCCTCATGAAAGTGGAGCCCTGCCTATGTGTATTGGTGAAATGCTGCCCGCATTGTGTGTTTTCTGGTGAAACGCTGCAGCCTTTATATGTATTTTTCCGGTGAAACTCTGCCAGAATAAGTGTAATTTCTGGTAAGACACTGCCGCATTGTGATTATTTTCTGGTGAAACACTTCCGCAATACGTGTATTTTCTCATGAAACGCTGCCGCATTACAATTATTTTCTGGTGAAATGCTGCTGCACTATGATTATTTTCTAGTGAAATGCTGCCGCATTGCGATTATTTTTGGAGGGGGGGGGGGGGGGGAAGAGGCGCTACAGGTTTTCTTGCCTGGAGTGACAAAATGGCTAAAGGCACCCCTGCACACCGCAGACATTGTTTGATGGCCAATGGACTTTGATGGCCACTGCAATGAGCTACTGCAGGGGAGAGTACCGCCGCATGACACAGTTGGTGAAAAAGGGGCCTTAAAACAAAAAAGTCCATAGAAAGTTTGGGTAAAGTGTGTTAAGATCAGAAACATCGTAGAGAGTCCAGATTAAAAGGAAGGTTTGTTGGTACTTATCTGAAAAAAGGCCCTCCCATCTAGGCACATTCATTATCACTTTACCGTTATATTTACCTGTAAGATGGCTTTTGACGTTTGGACCCCCACTATGGATTTCTTCGCTAGTGTCTCTTTTAGCCACAGTGTCTCTTTCAGCATCCCCGCCTCTGATGCTGGAGGACCTTGTCCCAGCAATGTTAATAAGAAATTGGCATATACTCAGGGACATAGCAAAAGCCCCTGCAAGGGAGGCAGTCACAGGGGGCCCTTAGGAGGAGAAGCCTGAGGGGGGCCCTGGCCTCTCCCAGAGCCATTTTTAGGGTCAGGAGGAGGTGCAGCGCAGGAAGAGGGAGCAGCAGGCACAGACAGCACCATTATTACACTCACTCTGTCCATCTCTATGCATGGAGCAGAATTGGTTCTGCAGACTTCTCTGGCATCACTACAGTACACAGCACTTGGGGAGGGGTAGAGAGGCTGGGGGCTGAGTGTTGTACACAAGAGCCTGCTGCACACTGAATAGGGACTGGCTACAAATCTTTGTCTGCAAAACTTTGTATGATTCCTTATCAGTGGCTGAGCAGATGCAGTCATTAGAACAATTGTGCAGAGAGCAGAAAGTTTTTTCTCTCTGTGCCCTTAGTTGTCAATCTTTCAGGACAGGGACAAGGAACCTCTCCCTCTATGGGGGTTATGCCCCTGGCAGAAGCACAAATTGCTGAAAAACATGATATCCTACATGACAGAGGGCTGTCAGATCACAGTGTGTAACAGCTTGCGTTGTATGGGACTGTATAGCCACACACCAGTCTGAATACCCATCAACCCACCGCCCACCAATAAAAGCACCAACAATGGGCACAGGAGTGTCAGAACTGGACCATGGAGCAAAGCAATAACTGTTAGATCATGTGGATGTTTCTTTAGCATATTCCACGTAACTAAAAATTGTTGCAGACCACATGAAAAGGAAGCCGACCTATGGAGGTCCTGCCCCACAACAGGATTTAAAGGATCTGCTGCTTACATCTTGCTTTCAGATACCGCTGCCTAATTGGTGGCTGTTCAGCGGTAGCAATGCAGGCGGAGGTTCCTGAACAGCTTTGGCAGTTTTTGGAAACATGGCCATGACTGCACTATCGAGAAGTGGACAGAGTGCCACCTGTGACCCAAACACATCAGGACAGGTATATATGTAGCTCCTTGACCCTTCCATTGGCCCGGTTTTTACCTTAGCTACTTCCCACCATCTGTCCTCATGATTAGCTTAGGTAGTCTTTCATTAATCCTGCAGGAAGGGAAAAGTGCCTGGAATCACTGTATTGAAAAGTAGTGTTACTCAGAGTAAAGATTGCAGACTAGATAAGTAATGCATCTTGGGCTTACAGGTAGTATAGGGGCCCGTTTCCACTAGAGCGAATCTGCATGCGTTTCCTACATGCAGAGCCGCATAGACAATACAAGTGGATGGGACTGTTTCCACTTGTCAGGATTTCTGAGCGTTTTTCTGTGCAGAAAAAATCTGCACGGCAGAGCCAACAGAATTCGCATACCGCACACCGCTATGCGATTCACATACAATGTATTTAATAGGGAATTCGCATGCGGTTTTGGTATGCGAATTTTCATGTGAATTCGCATGAAATCAATAGAAAAGCACACAGGCACTGCCATGGTTAAATTCGCATACATCGTCATCCAAGAAAATTCGCATGAAAATTCGCATGCGAAATTCACATCCGCATGCGATATTTGCATCTGCATGCAAATTTTTACTGCGGCGATTCCCACCGCACAAGTGGAAACGGGCCCTAAATTGGAACAGAAAGGTAATTGTTAAAAACCTCAACTTGCAAATACATTTGTGCAGCCCCAAGACATGTTTATGACATTTTTTTTTCATGTGAAAGAGGACTTTTTAATTAGTCCAAGATTTCTGGAAAATGTTTGATATCCCCTCCTGGACCATTGAGAATCACCGAAGATGCTTTAAGTCGTATACACATGGTTCTCAGGTTGGGTGACCAATCCTATACTGTGAATCAAGCATGTATTATGTTGCCCCCAAGCCCCCCAATACATCAGCGAGAGATCCCCAGACTGCCAGATTATCTCCTGTGAGCCCAGGCCATCCAAGCCCGAGACATGGTTTAATTGACCCGAGGAAGCAGGTGGATGCCCGTGAAATGCATTGCCCAGGCCCAAACAAAAATTGTTTTTTGTATCTTGTATCAGTCCTAGGGATGTTCATTCGGATTCCGCGGAAATGCAATTTCTGAAATTCCGATTGGAAATTGGATTTCCGCATCGGAATGCGGAAATCGGTAATGCATCGGTAATGTATCAGTAATGCAAGTGCAGTAGGCGGACCGTGGAAATTTCCGCCGGAAATCGCGGAAATTCCACCCGACTTTAACATCGATTTTCTCAAAAAACTATAAGGTCTGAAAACTTTTTTTGCATCTTGTTCACAAGATTCAATTTAATAAACCCTGAAAAATTGGTGTTTCTAGGACTTACGGGGGCTTTGCTATTAACCGCTAAAGTCGGCGGATTTTTACTGTAATGTAAAATGCAGAAAATCTGCATCTGCCTATTTTCTGCATTTTACATTATAGTAAAAATCTGCCGACTTTAGCGGTTAATAGCAAAGCCCCCGTAAGGGGTTTATTATTTTTCAGAGTTTATTAAACTGAATCTTCTGAACAAGATGCAAAAAAAAGTTTTCAAAAAGACCTTATAGTTTTTGAGAAAATCGATGTTAAAGTCGGGCGGAATTTCCACGATTTCCGGCGGAAATTCCGCATTGGAATGCGGAAATTGGTAGCGGAAAGCGGAATCGGTAATTGGCAATGGCAGAATGCGGATTTACCGCGGAATCGGAAATTGGCATTTCCGACCATCCCTATTCAGTCCTCAAACTGAGGTACTTTTTAGTTTGGGGAAGTGTTTTTTTAGTTTGGGCAATTATTTGTTTTTACAATTTCCCATCTACTATCTCATTGTTTTGTAATGCGACCTACCACACCGGAGCAAGCAACCCTCTCTTGGAGAGCGAGGACACCACATTCAAGAGATAATCCGGGGTTGGCTCTCTGCAACGTGGCTTTGTGATTTCTCTGTTTTCTTTCCTTTCTGCATGACTTTACACACTACTCCATCAAGTGCTCCTGGTTCTCTACTGTTTATTATTCTATCTTCCCCTGGAAGCAAGATCAGTATTCCAGAACCCCATCATCTGGCCGACTCCCCTGTTCTCCCCCCTTACCCCTCCCACTCTATTGTGCACAGCACATCATCCCTCCCCCTCCTCCAATCACAGCACATCATCCCTCCCCCTCCTCCAATCACAGCACATCATCCCTCCCCCTCCTCCAATCACAGCACATCATCCCTCCCCCTCCTCCAATCACAGCACATCATCCCTCCCCCCCCCTCCATAGAACCTGAACGCCTCGCTAGCCTGCAGTGACACATCTGTACCAAACTCAGCCCAAATGCTCTAGTCCCCCTGATTGCTGTAGGTGACATTTAACCTGTTAACAGCCATAAGCAAGTTATCTCACTTTAAGATAATGCATTGCTTTTGTCTTCAGCCGGCAGAACTTCTGCTGTAAATTCTTGGAATGTATCGATCTCTCTCTCTCTCTCGCCAAGCTAAAAACATAGAAACGGAAAGCACAAGTCCTCTGTTATTGTCACACACTGCCCCCTAGTGACAATTGGCCAAACATACACATTATAGTAGTACTAATTAGAAGCTAGTACATTTAACAAAGAAGAAATAATAAAAAAAAAAAGTGCTAAAACAAATTGGCCTGGAGCACTTGCAAGCCACAAAATAAATTGGCTACTAAATGGTTAGTGAAAGCGAGTATGCAGCTTTATTAAACTGAACCACATTTTTTTGTAATTCTCTTTGTCAATTTCAATTATTACCTAGATCTAAAAATGTTGGCAACATTGTTAATTCAAAGAGAAATATACCGTGCATCGATACACGTTATGGAGTCGTATCTGCTCTGCGCTGCTTGGGGCGAACATTGCTGCGTCCGGCAGTAAGCCAGATATATCTACCACGCTTCAGAATCATCTTCTCCTATTATCTGCCGATCTGAGCATGACGCAAAATTAAGGAGAAATATCCCTGGCGGCAGAGTCCGCCACATGTGAGCTGATCGGCGCTGCTCATGGGCTATATATAGCGATGAGGAACACGCGTTATACGGGCATTGAAGGGGATCACCATATGCCAGCTGCCACCACGGGAGGGACAGACGCTCGCCATCCGTCAGGGAGAACCGCAGGGGGGCGGATCAGTCACCGGGCGTAATAAAGATAAAACCATCAGCAGTGTTCAGTCTCAATATGTAACAGTTTGTAAATGAAATGCAGATATATGTATAGAGAGAGTTTCGGAATTTCACACATAGCTGGCGGACAGATGGAGGGTATGGGGGCGGGTCACATCAACCAAGACAGAAGGTTAGCGCGGAATTACGTCCCAAAGCGCCGGTTCTCGTTGAGCAGTTGCTGTGCGTATTATATGCATTTAAAGAGGCCCTGTAGTGGCATAAAGTAGAATGCATAAATTACTCAAGATACCCACTTTCACATGACTTATCCTGGTTTCAGCTTCAGAAACACTTCCTATATCTATACAGTAGCTTGCAAAAGTATTCGCCCCCCCCCTTGAAGTTTTCCACATTTTGTCACATTACTGCCACAAACATGAATCAATTTTATTGGAATTCCACGTGAAAGACCAACACAAAGTGGTGTACACGTGAGAAGTGGAACGAAAATCATACATGATTCCAAACAAGTAAATAACTGCAAAGTGGGGTGTGCGTAATTATTCAGCCCCCTGAGTCAATACTTTGTAGAACCACCTTTTGCTGCAATTACAGCTGCCAGTCTTTTAGGGTATGTCTCTACCAGCTTTGCACATCTAGAGACTGAAATCCTTGCCCATTCTTCTTTGCAAAATAGCTCCAGCTCAGTCAGATTAGATGGACAGCGTTTGTGAACAGCAGTTTTCAGATCTTGCCACAGATTCTCGATTGGATTTAGATCTGGACTTTGACTGGGCCATTCTAACACATAAATATGTTTGGTTTTAAACCATTCCATTGTTGCCCTGGCTTTATGTTTAGGGTCGTTGTCCTGCTGGAAGGTGAACCTCCGCCCCAGTCTCAAGTCTTTTGCAGACTCCAAGAGGTTTTCTTCCAAGATTGCCCTGTATTTGGCTCCATCCATCTTCCCATCAACTCTGACCAGCTTCCCTGTCCCTGCTGAAGAGAAGCACCCCCCGAGCATGATGCTGCCACCACCATATTTGACAGTGGGGATTGTGTGTTCAGAGTGATGTGCAGTGTTAGTTTTCTGCCACACATAGCGTTTTGCATTTTGGCCAAAAAGTTCCATTTTGGTTTCATCTGACCAGAGCATCTTCTTCCACATGGTTGCTGTGTCCTCCACATGGCTTGTGGCAAACTGCAAACGGGACTTCTTATGCTTTTCTGTTAACAATGCCTTTCTTCTTGCCACTCTTCCATAAAGGCCAACTTTGTACAGTGCATGACTAATAGTTGTCCTATGGACAGATTCCCCCACCTGAGCTGTAGATCTCTGCAGCTCGTCAAGAGTCACCATAAGCCTCTTGACTGCATTTCTGATCAGCGCTCTCCTTATTCGGCCTGTGAGTTTAGGTGGACGGCCTTGTCTCAGTAGGTTTACAGTTGTGCCATACTCCTTCCATTTCTGAATGATCGCTTGAACAGTGCTCCGTGGGATGTTCAAGGCTTTGGAAATCTTTTTGTAGCCTAAGCCTGCCTTAAATTTCTCAACAACTTTGTCCCTGACCTGTCTGGTGTGTTCTTTGGACTTCACGGTGTTGTTGCTCCCAATATTCTCTGAGGCCGCCACAGAGCAGCTGTATTTGGACTGACATTAGATTACACACAGGTGCATTCTATTTAGTCATTAGCACTCATCAGGCAATGTCTATGGGCAACTGACTGCACTCAGACCAAAGGGGCTGAATAATTACGCACATCCCACTTTGCAGTTATTTATTTGTAAAAAAAAATTGGAATCCTGAATGATTTCCGTTCCACTTCTCACGTGTACAGCACTTTGTATTGGTCTTTCATGTGCAATTCCAATAAAATTGATTCATGTTTGTGGCAGTAATGTGACAAAATGTAGAAAACTTCAAGGGGGCCGAATACTTTTGCAAGCCACTGTATATTTTCATGTAGCCGTGCTATCCACCCCACAGGCATCAAGGGAGACCAGGTATATTTTATACTGGCTTTAGAACTCAGAAGGTAAGAACACATTAGGCAGTGCGGGAAAGGTAGCGTTTTGCTGCATATGCGTTTGTGCATTTTTAGTGTGTTTTCCGTGTGTCTTCTGTGCGTTTGCGTTTTTGTTCCGCACATCCTCATTTCTTGTGTTTTGCGTGCGTTTCAGTGCATTTGCAGTTCGCATATATAAATATGCTTTTTGTATGCATTTTGCATGCGTTTTTTAATGTGTTTTATGTAAATTACTAGGAAGTCAACAGGAAGCGGAAATACATCATCAAACTTGTTTTTTTTTTCAAAACAGATAAAAACGCACTAAAACGCAATGCCTCTGCTTCACCATTGACTTTCATTATGTGCGTTTTAGATGCGTTTTGGAAAAATATGCAGCAAGACCAGCATTTTTAAAAACGCACATTGCAGAACGCAAACATATGCGTTTTTTCATGCGACCCATTGACTGGCAACGCATAGCATCAAATCGAATCCCGATCGGACGTGTCGGATTTAATCGGATCGTAAATAGAATTGTAACTGAATCGTATAAAGAATCGTATCGTGTAGATTGGGCTACTGTATCGAATCGGATTGAATCAAATCGGACAAAAAATTGTATGGTGTAGATGGGGCTTTAGCAAACGAACATTCTGCAAAGATTACCTGGCAGGATTAAAGATGTGATAAATCTCAGAATGTAAATCAGGGTGAGGAAAGATTTTACAATGGGCAAACCCTGACTAGGTAATCTTAAAGTAATACTGTAAAAAAAATAATTATTATTATTATTTTCGTTATTTTCACTGCAGTGCCTCTTTAACAGACCATTATATGGAGATTAACTAAATTTAAAAAAAATGCAGATTTTGGTAAATTGAAAACAAAAAGGAAGGTGAAGCAGAATTTAGAAATAACGTCTTTTTCCAACTGCCAAGCCAGCAGTATCTCCCTCTGTGCATAGAGCTCTCAGTAACGAACATTCCGTACTAACAATGGCTATCATTCATAAAAACAGCCGACTTTACCGAACATTGAGCAAAATGTCAATTCATAAAGGCTGTTTCCGCATGCAAAGCTGACATTTCCGAGCAGAGCGATAAATTACCGCATTGTGCGGTGATTCCATGTGGAAATGTAACAAAATGTCAATTCATAAAACTTTACGCAAGCGGTATGCGGACGGGGATTACCGCTCCCCTGGATGTGGCGATAAATATGCGGAGTACATGTAAGTGAATGGGACAGACCTCCCAAGCAGCAGCAGAGAAAACACCGCATGGAGGGACTCGGCCAGCTTCTCCTGTTTCCGCATGTCTCCCGACAGCCTAACGCCTGCCTACAGCGGAATATCTCCGCACTCCTATCGCAACAGGCAACTTTTTTATGAATGACCACCCAGAAGGCTGAAATACCGACAGCGGTGTTTCCCCGCACGGATTTACTTTACCGACAACACTTTTATGAATGATAGCCATTGTCACTAACAGTGATACATTTCAGAATGTACAGTGGGTTGCAAAAGTATTTGGCCCCCTTGAAGTTTTCCACACATTGGCCTCAATTCACTAAGCTTATTTCCTGTCTTTAATAACGTTTCTAGAGTTATCACCATGGTGATGAGGCATGTCGTATTCAGGAAACATTTTACCTCAGGCAAACCTAAAGTTAACTCTTCTGTCTTTAAGTTAACTCGTCAATCCTTAAAATAACTCCAGAGTTAAAGACAGGCTGTTTATTAACTGCGTGTGAAAATAACTGCAGAGGAGGTAAATTAAAGAGACTCTGAAGCGAGAATAAATCTCGCTTCAGAGCTCATAGTTAGCAGGGGCATGTGTGCCCCTGCTAAACCGCCGCTATCGCGCCGCTAAACGGGGGTCCCTTCACCCCCAAACCCACCCCCGCAACACTTGGTCATGGAATTGGTCGTTCCTGGAGGCAGGGCTAACGGCTGCAGCCCTGCCTCCAGTTGCGTCTATCAGCGGCGCATCGCCGCCTCTCCCCCGCCCCTCTCAGTGAAGGAAGACTGAGAGGGGCGGGGGAGAGGCGGAGATACGCGCTGACAGACGCACGTGGGGCAGGGCTGCGATGGTTAGCCCTGCCCCAACCAGGAAGAGGGCATGCACTGCACGGAGGGGGATTTGGCGATGAAGGGACCCCCGTTTAGCGGCGCGATAGCGGCAGTTTAGCAGGGGCACACATGCCCCTGCTATCTATGAGGTCTGAAGCGAGATTTATTATCGCTTCAGACTCTCTTTAACTACAGAGGAGGTAACTTAAGGAATGAAGAGATAAGATAACTCTCTTACTGTGTGGTGGTACGTTTTCTCTTGCCTTATTATCTCCAGCATGATCTTAGTGAATTGAGGCCTTTGTTATATTACTGCCACAAATATGAATCAATTTTATTGGAATTCCACATGAAAGACCAATACAAAGTGGTGTACACATGAGAAGTGGAACGAAAATCATACATGATTCCAAACATTTTTTACAAATAAATAACTGCAAAGTGGTGTGTGCATAATTATTCGGCCCCCTTTGATCTGAGTGCAGTCAGTTGCCTATAGACATTGCCTGATGAGTGCTAATGACTAAATAGAGTGCACCTGTGTGTAATCTAATGTCAGTACAAATACAGCTGCTCTGTGAGGGCCTCAGAGGTTGTCTAAGAGAATATTGGGAGCAACAACACCTTGAAGTCCAAAGAACACACAAGACAGGTCAGGGATCAAGTTATTGAGAAATTTAAAGCAGGCTTAGGCTACAAAAAGATTTCCAAAGCCTTGAACATCCCACAGAGCACTGTTCAAGCGATCATTTAGAAATGGAAGGAGTATGGCACAACTGCAAACCTACCAAGACAAGGCCGTCCACCTAAACTCACAGGCTGAACAGAGAGAGCGCTGATCAGAAATGCAGTCAAGAGGCCCATGGTGACTCTGGACGAGCTGCAGAGATCTACAGCTCAGGTGGGAGACTCTGTCCATAGGACAACTATAAGTCATGCACTGTACAAAGTTGGCCTTTATGGAAGAGTGGCAAGAAGAAAGGCATTGTTAACAGAAAGCATAAGAAGTCCCGTTTGCAGTTTGCCACAAGCCATGTGGGGGACACAGCAACCATGTGGAAGAAGGTGCTCTGGTCAGATGAGACCAAAATGGAACTTTTTGGCCAAAATGCAAAACGATATGTGTGGCAGAAAACTAACACTGAACATCACTCTGAACACACCATCCCCACTGTCAAATATGGTGGTGGCAGCATCATGCTCTGGGGGTGCGTCTCTTCAGCAGGGACAGGGAAGCTGGTCAGAGTTGATGGGAAGATGGATGGAGCCAAATACAGGGCAATCTTGGAAGAAAACCTCTTGGAGACTGCAAAAGACTTGAGACTGGGGCGGAGGTTCACCTTCCAGCAGGACAATGACCCTAAACATAAAGCCAGGGCAACAATGGAATGGTTTAAAACAAAACATATCCATGTGTTAGAATGGCCCAGTCAAAGTCCAGATCTAAATCCAATTGAGAATCTGTGGCAAGATCTGAAAACTGCTGGAGCTGTTTTGCAAAGAAGAATGGGCAAGGATTTCAGTCTCTAGATGTACAAAGCTGGTAGAGACATACCCTAAAAGACTGGCAGCTGTAATTGCAGCAAAAGGTGGTTCTACAAAGTATTGACTCAGGGGGCCGAATAATTACGCACACCCCACTTTGCGGTTATTGATTTGTAAAAAATATTTGGAATCATGTATGATTTTCATTCCACTTCTCACATGTACACCACTTTGTGTTGGTCTTTCATGTGGCATTCCAATAAAATGGATTCATGTTTGTGGCAGTAATGTGACAAAATGTGGAAAACTTCAAGGGGGCCGAATACTTTTGCAAGCCACTGTAAGTCAGGGTGAGAAAAGATTTTACAATTAGCAAACTCTAAATAAAACATTTATGAATTAATATGGTGAGAAAAATAAGCAATTTTATTCATTACATGATTTTCACTGCAGTTCCTCTTTAACACATCCTGAACTCCTGCCCTGTTTCAGCTGAATTGAACGTGCTCCTAAATCAAGGGCAAAAAAATGAAGCCCATAGTGGACTAGATTACCTTTGTAATTATCTAAGTGTCCAGGCACTGCTCATTGTCCTTGGGATCCCTGGGATTCAACAGGATCCTCCATTCAGCTACTAAAACCAGGACTCTTCCCCTAGCAAGTACAGCATGTGACTCTGAACTCCTGCTCCTAGCAACGGCACGTGACACAAAACTGTTGCTCCTAACAACAGCGCGTGACTCAAAACTGCTCCTCCTAACAACGGCGCGTGACTCAGAACTGCTGCTCCTAGCAGCAGCACGTGACTCAGAACTGCTCCTCCTAGCAACGACACGTGACACAAAACTGCTGCTCCTAGCAACAGCGCGTGACTCAAAACTGCTCCTCCTAACAACGGCGCGTGACTCAGAACTGCTGCTCCTAGCAGCAGCACGTGACTCAAAACTGCTCCTCCTAACAACGGCGCGTGACTCAGAACTGCTGCTCCTAGCAGCAGCACGTGACTCAGAACTGCTCCTCCTAGCAACAGCGCGTGACTCAGGACTGCTGCTCCTAGCAACGGCACGTGACACAGAACTGCTCCTTCTAGCAACGGCGCGTGACTCAGGACTACTGCTAGTGACTTAGAACTTCTGCTCCTAGCAACAGCGCGTGACTCAGAACTGCTCCTCCTAGCAACAGCGCGTGACTCAGGACTGCTGCTCCTAGCAACGGCACGTGACACAGAACTGCTCCTCCTAGCAACGGCGCGTGACTCAGGACTGCTGCTCCTAGCAACGGCTAGTGACTTAGAACTTCTGCTCCTAGCAACAGCGCGTGACTCAGAACTGCTCCTCCTAGCAACGGCTGGTGACTCAGAACTGCTCCTCCTAGCAACAGCGCGTGACTCAGAACTGCGTCTCCTAGCAATGGCGCATGACTCAGAACTGCGTCTCCTAGCAACGGTGCATGGCTCAGAAATACGTCATACCTAGCAACGGTGCATGGCTCAGAACTGCGTCATACCTAGCAACGGTGCATGGCTCAGAGCTGCGCAGAGCCACAGACTCACATTCAGGTGTACAAGCGCTTTCTTTCACTGTGCAGGGGCTGTTCGAAACTCGCACCGGCACAGATTATAACAGCTCTGCGCCGCTCAGAGGACATTCCAAAAGGGGTGGGGGTTGAGATGCGGGGAATGGGAGGATGAGAACAACGAGCAGCATCACGACACCATGGGCTTCATGCAATAGTTTTCCAGGGTGCTGTAAGTACAAGTGCCCAGTGGTCAAAGTGGGTGGTGTACACACAAAAAAAAAAAAAAGAAGGGGGATGGAGGGGGCAGGTTAGGAACAGATTATCCTTGCTCCTGGGCCCTATAGTAGTCATTGTGCTTAGTATAGCTATTACTTCACCTCTAATGACCAGGTATTTAATATTGGATAATATGGCAGCATTTACACAGACGGTAAAAGGTTTGTCCACTAAGTGCTGCACAGATCTAGAGAATATTTATAATTGGGGATGAGTCTTTAGCCCTTTAGCAGCCAGTTTATTTAGAGGCTTGCATGTGCTCCAGGCCAATTTTACACACTTTTTTTTAAATGTTACATTTCTTTTCCTTTTTACTTTGTTACATTTCCTTGCTTCTAATTAGTACTGCTGTAGTAGTGTCACTAGAGGGCAATGTGAGACAATAACAGAGGACTTTCAGTTTCTATATTTTCTGCTATTAGAGAGTGATCAAAGCATTCCAAGAGTTTACAGCACTACAAGTTGTGCCGAGGTCTTTAAGCGGAATATAACCCTGCATTTCAACTTTGCTCTAAAACATTATTTACAGTATATTATATGCAACCAGCATTTTTTTTTTACTAGACCAGCATTGGAAGGGTTACACAGAGCTTTAAAGTTCCTGGAGATTTCTGCAGACGCATCCGAAGCTGACATAGATACATTTTGTTTACATAAATGTATCTAAGTGTTGAATGTGACTCACTCTCTCTGACTGAGAAGGAGCTGGAGGACAGCCAAAGAGTGTGTAACATTTCTCAATAGATACATTTAACGAAACAGAATGTAACAATCTGAACTTCTGCATATCTCTCCACGGAACTTTAAACCTCTGTGTTTAACCCTTCCAATGCTGGTCTAGTAAAAAAAAAATGTTTTTGCATATAATATGCTGTAAATAATGTTTTAGAGCAAAGTTGAAATGCAGGGTTATATTCCGCTTTAAGCAGAACACTTATCTACAAGGAGAGAACTCTATTGAAACTTCTAATGGGTTAAAGCAAATGTGAAACAACCTAAAAAAAATAGATACTTACCTATGGAAAGGGAAGGTTTTGGATCCTACAAAGCCTTCCCAGTCCTATCTCCGTGCCCTCGTTCCAGCGACGTTCCTCACGTAATCACGCATGCGCAGTACGTATCCTCTTCGGAAGCATTTGGGGATGCGAGTACTTCTGAAGTTTTACGAGGACTCCTGAAGGTGTATTTGAACAGTTAGTCGAGTAATATCAGCGGTGGACGGAGGGCGCAGAGAGAGGACCAGGGAAGGCTCTATCTTTGGTTTTTCTCTCAGTGGAGCTGCCATTAAATCTGTTTGCTAACCTGTAGAGTTTGGATCTCCGCTTTGACTTGCAGATGCCTCGGCTGGCTCCACAACTTTTTTGCTGCTATTTCCAACTTTTTAGTATTTCCTCTCAGCCGTTTATTGTTTATCTCTGCATCTGCTCACACCCAGCGCAGACAAAGCAACAAATACTCTAATGACGTTCCGCAGACGCCGGTGTCATTTGTATCCAGCTCAAGCTATAAATAAATGAGAGAGAGATAAATGACACAAGACGCTGCGGTGCTCCACGGATCCGGAACAAAAGGGCAGCCGTGAAATGATGGAATAGAATGTGTGCTCACCGCGTATCAGTCGCTGAGAGAGACAAAGCTGAGCTAAAGACAACGGAATATCGCGGTGCGTGCGGATGGGGGGCGGGGAGACCGCCAACTGCGAGGGTACACTTCATTACAAGCGCCTCTTCTGAGGGGGCAGACTATACCAATGTGACCCATGAGATGAAACCATGCAGCACTAAAAAGTGAGAGCAGCTCCACAAGGGAAAATCTCCACCTGGGACATGTATTTGTATCAGACTGGTACATTATAGCCGGAGCAATCTCCTCCTTCATCAAGAGTAGTGTTGGGCGAACAGTGTTCGCCACTGTTCGGGTTCTGCAGAACATCACCCTGTTCGGGTGATGTTCGAGTTCGGCCGAACACCTGACGGTGCTCGGCCAAACCGTTCGGCCATATGGCCGAACTAAGAGCGCATGGCCGAACGTTCCCCGAACGTTCGGCTAGCGCTGTGATTGGCCGAACGGGTCACGTGGTTCGGACCCGAACGCGCTCTGATTGGCCGAACTGTCACGTGGTTCGGGTAAATAAATACCCGAACCACGTCATATCTCCGCCATTTGTCTGTGGGTTTAGCTTTGGGTAGGCAGGCAGGGTAGTTCGCGCTCCAGCCACGCTAGCCAGGGTCCCCCCCAGTCATTGTGTGTCACTGCTGGGAACAGTAGTACACCGCTCGTTCAGCCACACTATATAGCATTCTGTGTACTGTTCTGTGTCTGCTGGGAACAGTAGTACACCGCTCGTTCAGCCACACTATATAGCATTCTGTGTACTGTTCTGTGTCTGCTGGGAACAGTAGTACACCGCTCGTTCAGCCACACTATATAGCATTCTGTGTACTGTTCTGTGTCTGCTGGGAACAGTAGTACACCGCTCGTTCAGCCACACTATATAGCATTCTGTGTACTGTTCTGTGTCTGCTGGGAACAGTAGTACACCGCTCGTTCAGCCACACTATATAGCATTCTGTGTACTGTTCTGTGTCTGCTGGGAACAGTAGTACACCGCTCGTTCAGCCACACTATATAGCATTCTGTGTACTGTTCTGTGTCTGCTGGGAACAGTAGTACACCGCTCGTTCAGCCACACTATATAGCATTCTGTGTACTGTTCTGTGTCTGCTGGGAACAGTGGTACACCGCTCGTTCAGCCACACTATATAGCATTCTGTGTACTGTTCTGTGTCTGCTGGGAATAGTGGTACACCGCTCGTTCAGCCACACTATATAGCATTCTGTGTACTGTTCTGTGTCTGCTGGGAATAGTGGTATACCGCTCGTTCAGCCACACTATATAGCATTCTGTGTACTGTTCTGTGTCTGCTGGGAACAGTAGTACACCGCTCGTTCAGCCACACTATATAGCATTCTGTGTACTGTTCTGTGTCTGCTGGGAACAGTAGTACACCGCTCGTTCAGCCACACTATATAGCATTCTGTGTACTGTTCTGTGTCTGCTGGGAATAGTGGTACACCGCTCGTTCAGCCACACTATATAGCATTCTGTGTACTGTTCTGTGTCTGCTGGGAATAGTGGTACACCGCTCGTTCAGCCACACTATATAGCATTCTGTGTACTGTTCTGTGTCTGCTGGGAACAGTGGTACACCGCTCGTTCAGCCACACTATATAGCATTCTGTGTACTGTTCTGTGTCTGCTGGGAACAGTGGTACACCGCTCGTTCAGCCACACTATATAGCATTCTGTGTACTGTTCTGTGTCTGCTGGGAACAGTAGTACACCGCTCGTTCAGCCACACTATATAGCATTCTGTGTACTGTTCTGTGTCTGCTGGGAATAGTGGTACACCGCTCGTTCAGCCACACTATATAGCATTCTGTGTACTGTTCTGTGTCTGCTGGGAATAGTGGTACACCGCTCGTTCGCCACTGTATAGCATTGTGCTCTGTGTCGCTGCTGGGAATAGTGGTACACCGCTCACCCGTCACTGTATAGCATTGTGCTCTGTGTCACTGCTGGGAATAGTGGTACACCGCTCACCCGTCACTGTATAGCATTGTGCTCTGTGTCGCTGCTGGGAATAGTGGTACACCGCTCACCCGTCACTGTATAGCATTGTGCTCTGTGTCGCTGCTGGGAATAGTGGTACTGTATAGCATTTCTGTACTGCCACTGTACTGCTGCCAGTCAGCGTGTACTGTAAGGATAAGTGAAATGAGGAAGAAATCCGGTGAAAGAGGGAGGGGCAAGGGAAGAGGTGTTTCCCCTGACGGTTCACGTACAGGCCACAGGGGAGCACCCAAGAAAACCCACTCAATACCGCCCATGTTGTCCAGGACAACAACCCTCACAAATCCAAAAGAACAGGACCAGATAATTACTTGGATGACCTCTCAAGCGTCCAGCAGTGGGTTAAGCAGCACCAGCACATCACGCACGAGGTCCGAGTCCTCAGCCAGTTACAAGGAGCCAGTGGGCACAAAGCTGACACAACCGGCAGCGACACCACGCACACAACTGCCAGATAACCAGTCCGATGAATTACCTCAGGACACAATGGGGTATTCGCAGGAGCTATTCCCAGCCCAACAAACTTCCACCTTTCAAAGGTCAATGGAGGAACAGCCAGAAATGTTGTGCCTGGATTCACAACCGTTAACTGTGGGAAATGCACCGCGCACTGAAATACAAGGCGAGTCCGAAGAGGACTCGGAAACCCAAATCCCAGAGCAATTTGGGCAGGAGGGGTTGCAATTGCAGGAGGTCGGCCGACAAGATCTGGAAGACGACGTTGGAGTGTGCTGCGCAGAGGTTGTTGTGGGGAGCTCTACTCCACGGCGGTGGCCCACAATGACATATGACGAGTTTGAGGAAATGGAAGAGGAGGGTATGGACAATGTGGACAGAGACCCAGATTTTGTTTGTGAACGAGAACATCGCCGTCGTAGCAGCAGCACAGATGAGTCTGTTGAAGAACACACTGCTGCACGAGTTCGCCTTGTGCCACAAGGTAGGCGGCGCGCAATTTCAGGCACCACAAGCGTGGAAGTTCAAGTGAGAGGCAAAAGAGGAGCAAACAGAAATCGCCAGCAAGGAGGCAGGTGCTCCAAAGTCTGGGCTTTCTTTGAAGACTGCACTGAGGATGTTACCATGGCGATTTGCAAGGTGTGCAAGACCCGCCTGAGCAGGGGGAAAAATATTAACAACCTCTCCACCACCAGCATGAGCCGTCACATGCTATCCAAACATCCCACTCTTTGGGCAAACGCGTCAGGACAGGGTACCAGAAACAACACTGCCTCCCTTGGGTTCACCAGACCCGCCTCAGCAGCAGCAGTAGCCCAGCCATTGCGTGGTTCACAACATTCGCAAACATCAGACGACGCTGACACTGTCACTTTCCGGAGTAGTGCTCTTGAGGTCTCCCAGTGTTCATCAAACACAACAACCAACAGCCCTTCCGTGTGCAGCGCTACGGTTCAGTTGTCTGTGTCGGAGATGTTTGAGCGCAAGAGGAAATTGCCAGCAAATGACCCCCGGGCCGTGGCAGTAACAGCCAGCATAGCCAAGCTTCTGGCCTGCGAAATGCTGCCATATCGATTGGTGGAGACAAACAGCTTCAAGGGCATGATGTCAGTGGCCATCCCACGTTACGTGGTTCCCAGCCGCTACCACTTTGCACGCTCTGCAGTGCCTGAGTTGCATGAGCACGTGGTCAGCAAAATAACCCGAAGCTTGAAGAATGCCGTTGCCTGCAAGGTTCACCTCACCACTGACACCTGGACGAGTGCGTTCGGCCAGGGTCGATACATCTCCCTTACCGCGCACTGGGTGAACCTTGTGGAGCCTGGCAGCGATTCCTCACCTGCTACGGCACGGGTGTTGCCCACGCCACAAACAGCTGCACCGCCGTCCCTCCCACTGGATAACAGCAGCACCTACCTCTCTGACTCCTTCTCCTCCAACGCATCTCAAAGCTGTACCTCATCCGGAAACGCTAACCCAGCAGCAGTAGGATCGTGGAAGCAGTGCAGCACAGCTGTTGGCATGCGTCAGCAAGCGTTGCTGAAGCTAATCTGCCTTGGGGATAAGCAGCACACAGGGGAGGAAATTTGGAGGGGAATAAAGGAACAGACGGATTTGTGGCTGGCACCGCTGGACCTGAAACCGGGCATGGTTGTGTGTGATAATGGGAGTAATCTCATTCGCGCTTTAAGGTTGGCTAAGCTGACACACATCCCTTGCCTGGCGCACGTGATGAACCTAGTAGTTCAGCGGTTCCTGAGGACATACCCAGGCGTGCCCGATCTGCTGTTGAAGGTGCGTCGAGTGTCCAAACATTGTAGAAATTCCAGTACTGCTTCGGGGGCACTCGCCAAGATGCAGGAGCGCTTCAATCTCCCCCACCATCGCTTGCTGTGTGATGTCCCTACGCGCTGGAATTCTACGCTGCACATGCTAGCCCGCTTTTGCGAGCAGAAGAGTGCAGTGGTCCAGTACATGACGGCGCAGTACCGAGGCGCATCCGGCCAGCTGCCAAGCTTCTGTGGATCCGATTGGGCCAACATGTTGGACCTCTGCCAAGTCCTCCAAAATTTTGAGCAATCCACGTTGCTTGTGAGCAGTGACAACTCTTCAGTCAGCATTACCATACCACTGCTGTGTTTACTGAAGAGGTCGATGTTAAAAATCAAGGAAACAGCTGTCATGATGCAACTGGGGGAATCTGAAGGAGAAAACGATCAGCGTGATGGTACCAACATCAGGCCATCCGCCTCAGGGAACGCTGGCCCCAGCAGCTATGACGAAGAAGAGGAGGAGGAACAGCTGGAGTTGGAGCAGGAATTTCATGCCACCACTGACGAGGGCCAGAGCGGTGCACGTTGGACTTCCACAATTCAACGCGAATGGTCAGCAGAAGCAGACCAGGAGGAAGGTGACGACTATGATGCATCACAACAACTATCACAACGCTCACAAGAGGATGATGAGGATTCTGGTAGGACTCTGGCACACATGGCTCAATTCATGCTAGACTGCATTGAACGTGACCCACGCATTGTGCGCATTCTGGACAACACCAATTACTGGGTTTATACCCTTCTGGATCCACGGTACAAACACAATGTTCCAAAACTGCTTGAAGAAAGAGTCAGACAGGTCAAAATGGAAGAATACCAGCAGGCCCTTGTGGAGACTTTAGAGAGGAGATTGACATCCTCCCCCTCCTCTAGCCAGTTGTACGCAGACAGACTGACTTCCGCAAACCCAGGACGACCAGGAGGGCAGCAAACAACGCAAGCCGCAGCTAGTACCCAAAAGGGAATGGTATCGGCAGTGTCCTTGGAGTGGGAAAATTTTCTGACACCCATGCAGCCGCAGCCCACTGAACAGCAAGCGTGCAGATCCACCTCCAACACCGATCGCCTGGAGAAGATGGTCAAGGACTACATGTCAGATGGCGTAGCTGTGTCGAACCATCCATCTGCACCCTTCAACTATTGGGTATCGAAGCTAGACACCTGGCACGAACTGGCAATGTACGCAATAGAGGTGCTGGCTTGCCCGGCAGCCAGCGTTATGTTGGAACGCTGTTTCAGTGCTGCCGGAGGCATCGTCACAGATCGGCGTATCCGCCTCTCTACAGAAAATGCAGACCGTCTGACTCAAATTAAAATGAATCAATCCTGGATTGGAAATGACTACGCAACACTCCAGGACCCCAACCAAGTAACATGACCAATGAACATCTGGGATGGTGTTGCGTTTCCGGGCCCTGTTTATTGAACCTCTCATCTGTATTACATTTATGACTGCATGGCGGCAAAAAGCATTGCTGCTATATCCGCACGCTTTTTGTCCACATGCAAGGCCTGGGTTGTTGTGTCTCACAAAGCGTGGCCTTCTCCTCCTGCGCCTGCTCCTGTTCCATCACGTCTGCTGCTGCTGGGTTAGCGTTGCCGCGTGGTCCCTGTTTATTGAACCACTTATCTTTATTACATTTATGACTGCATGGCGGTACAAAGCATGCTATCCGCACGCTTCTTGCCCTCATGCAAGGCCTGGGTTGTTGTGTCTCACAAAGCGTGGCCTTCTCCTCCTGCGCCTGCTCCTGTTCCATCACGTCTGCTGCTGCTGGGTTAGCGTTGCCGCGTGGTCCCTGTTTATTGAACCACTTATCTTTATTACATTTATGACTGCATGGCGGTACAAAGCATGCTATCCGCACGCTTCTTGCCCTCATGCAAGGCCGGGGTTGTTGTGTCTCACAAAGCGTGGCCTTCTTCTCCTCCTGCGCCACCCTCCTCCTGTTCCATCACGTGTGCTGCTGCTGGGTTAGCGTTACCGGTCCCTTTTCCTGGAACCTCTTATATGTATTACATTTATGACTGCATGCCGACAAAAAGCATGTTACCTGTGCAAAGAAAACAGACATTTCCCGCATTTAAAAGACAGTTTTCCCTTTGAAACTTTAAAATCGATTTTCTCAAAAACTATAAGCTCTTTTTGCTAATTTTTTTTTCCTCTTGTACCCACTCCCAAGGTGCACATACCCTGTAAATTTGGGGTATGTAGCATGTAAGGAGGCTTTACAAACCACAAAAGTTCGGGTCCCCATTGACTTCCATTATGTTCGGAGTTCGGGTCGAACACCCGAACATCGCGGCCATGTTCGGCCTGTTCGGCCCGAACCCGAACATCTAGATGTTCGCCCAACACTAAAGAGCAATCAACCAATCAGCAGAAGTAACACCTCCAGTCAGAAGGAGCAATACCCCCGAATTAGCAGGAGCAATTACCTTTAGTAGGAGTAATGCCCCAATCTGCAGGAGTAATGTCCCCAATCAGCTAGAGCAACCCCCTCAATAAGCAGTAGTAATTACCCCGAATGAGCGGAAGTATTGTCCCTAGCAGCGTGCGTATGGACCTTAAGGCCTTGCTCACACTAAAGGTGGCCACACACACCATACAATTTTTTAAATATCTTTTCAATTTAAGAATTGCAATAAATTTTTCTGACTGATTGGAACATTTCAAAAAATATGACCAATGTACCACACACCTATGTTCAATTTTCCCCCAATTATGATAAAAATGATTGGAAACTCTGCGAAAATTGCTAGGGTGTGTATGTTAATAAATTGACAATCTATCACACACCATACAATCTTTAGAGAAATTGAAGAAAAATATCTGGCATTCTAGATAGAAAAAAATCGAAAAAAAGGAAAATCCGATCGTTTCCAGTCGAATGAAAAAAAAGCTTTCGATTTTTTTCGGTAGATTCGATCGACTTTATCGAATTGCTGTAAAATCGGATAATTTTATTGTATCGTGTGTGGCCACCTTAAGGGTAGAGATGGGCGAACAGTTTGGCTGTGTTAGCCGAACTGTTCGGGCTGCCCAATCTGTCATTTATCTATGCCTCTTACTACTTCCGGGTCGCAATGACCCGGAGTAGTACGTCTGCGCTGCCCGGCGGAGCGCGTCCTAGCGACGCGCTCCCGTTGCCGGGCACTTTCTGCGCATGTGCGTGATGTCATGAGTGACGTCACGCACATGCGCAGAAAGTGCCCGGCAACGGGAGCGCGTCGCTAGGACGTGCTCCGCCGGGCAGCGCAGACGTACTACTCCGGGTCATTGCGACCAGGAAGTAGTAAGAGGCATAGATAAATGACAGATTGGGCAGCCCGAACAGTTCGGCTAACACAGCCAAACTGTTCGCCCACCTCTACTTAAGGGCGCTTACAGGTTTTTTTAAGCGCTGGCGATTTTAAAATCAACCTAAAAGCGCTTGTGCAATGATTCCCTGTGAGAGCGGTCACATCTGAGCGGTTCCATTCCAATCCGCTCACCATTGCGCTGCCTGTACCATTTTCGGGGTGATTTGCCTCGAAGGAAGGTATAGGGAAATCACAAAGCTCTTAAAAAGCGCTTTCTATATCGATTTCCCCAGCGCTTTCATGAATAAATACAAGGGGCTTGATTCACAAAACAGTGCTTACTGATAGCATGGCTGTTTTCGCATGAAAACGGCCGTGCTATCAGTTAGCACTCTTTTGTGAATCAAGCCCCTTGTATTTATTATTTTCCGGGTCAAAGAGTTTACTTCCTGTCTGACGTCTGGAAGTGAAAAAAATGAATCGCTCTGCAAAAGCACTTAGAAAAGCACTTTAGGAAAAATTGTAGCGTGCAGGTAAGCGCCAGGAGGCACTAAAAAAAATTGCGCACGCAAAACGCTGGCATCAGCGATTGCAATTTATGATTTGAACAAGGCCCTAGCCTGTCTCTTGTGTCCATGTCCTTACCTTTTCCAAGTGTTACTCATAAATATTCACAGAGATCGGATAAACACCGGCACACCTGAACTGAGCAGATTACCATTTTTCCCAACAATTGATTAATTGCAATCTATAACCAGCGGGGGAGGGGTCCTCAGATCTCCGCAGGGGAGCAAAATCCGTAACACATATTGCTGACCTCATGAGTTGGGGGAATTGGGGGTGACTTAGTATATGTGTGTTTATGCCATACAAGGTCACCTCTCTTTTAAGGCCTCTTATCGGGGCTGGGTAGGCAGCGTGACACCAGGAAGGAGGCACAGACTGTGATTACAGCCAGACGGAGATGAAAGCTGACAGGCGATGATTAGATGGGATCTGACCAGATGAGAATTCCATAAAGGTGACAGAGAAGCCTTCCTGACTCATTTCCCTTATTAAGGGCGACCTTTTCCATTTTTATATCAAGAAACGATCTTCCTTGCGATAAGAGCGTAAGCCGGCGTGACTTCATTTCTGCTGGGGAAATATTGTTTTATAATCTTGATACAAAGTCTATTCTTACATAGAGAGGGCTTCACACCCATTCTATAGTCAGAACTGTTTTCATTTTCAGGACAGTCAGGAGTAAAATGAAAGGCGTTGGTAAAAAATAAGGGGAAAACAATGAATGGGGTCCCGTGATGATGTCTGGGGGGTCCTGATCTTTCCACCCCACATGGCTGCACCAATCCTAGATTTCCACCTCACAATCAACAACGCAACCATTTTCCCTACCTCCCAGGCCCGTTGCCTGGGCACCACCCTTTCCTTCAAATCTGATTTACTTACCTGGGGCCTCCTCCAGCCCCCCCCCCCCCCCACAGCTGTCTGTCCCACGGTGAGCGTTCCGTACGCAGCCGCCAGCCGGGGTCCCCGCGCGGTGCAGAGGATGACCTTGGAGGTCGTCCTTACTGCGCCTGCATGAAGACCCATTGTTAATCAAGTCAACGTCGGCCGCGGCGTACTGCACAGGCGCAGTAGTTCTGCGACCTCGAGGTCCTACTCTGCACCGTGCGGGGACCCTGGGCTGGCGGCTTTGTTCAGATCGATCACCGTGGGACAGACAGCTGCGAGGGGCTGCAGAAATCCCCATGTAAGTAAATCAGATTTGTTATTAAATTGGTTGATGATCCATTAAGAAAGAGATATTGAAGAAAGAAAATTCCCATTTTTAACTAGAACTGTGATCTGCATCAAAAGAGCGCAATATATCACCCAACCTTAACGTATGTAACTTCAACACCCGTAAGGGCTGAAACCCACTACAGCGATTTTGTGAGCGTTTAGGGAGCGAATCAAACCGCTAGCGATTTTCCTAAATGCTCAGCTAATGTTAGTGGATGGCCCAAAATCTACTGGAGCGATTGTGGTTACCAAAATTGCAAACGCAGGACTTGCAGCATTTTTAAAGTTTAGCAATTAGCGTTAGCGTTTCTGCAATGTAAAATATATAAACACTGGTATAATCGCTCGTCAAACCTGCACAGAGCGATTTTACATTACTGCACACTGTAAATAAGTTAAAATTAATTAAAATCGCTGGCAAAAAATGAAAGGCGTTGTTAAAAAAATGAGGGCAAGGCAATGAATGGGGTCCCGTGATGATGTCTGGGGGGTCTGACGGTCCTTCCAGAAAAGGTAAGAAAGACACAGAGACCCCAGGGGCATTGTATAGTGTAGTACTTCATGATACCAGATAAGGCAACCTAAACAAAACTGAGTTCCTTATCTTTCCACCCCACACGGCTGCACCACTCCTAGATTTCTACCTCACAATCAACAACGCAACCATTTTCCCTACCTCCCAGGCCCGTTGCCTGGGCACCACCCTTTCTTTCATCTCCCCCATCCAAAATGTCACCAGAGCCTGCAATTTCCACTTCTATATTATCTCTAAGATCCGCCCGTTCCAGACTCCAAACACGACCAAGCTCTCATCCATGCCCTCATCATATCCCACCTTGAATTCTGCAACTGCCTTCTGTCTGGCCTCCCCTTGAAACGCATTGCCCCTTTCAATCAGTTATGAACGCGTCTGTCTGACTCATCCATTCTTTTCAATGCTCCGCATCCACATCACCCTTCTGTTAATCCCTGCACTGGCTCCCTAACCGATTCAAGATAAGTTTCAACATTCTATGCGTAGCCTATAAATCTGTGCACAAAACCTGCCCTACCTACATCTCAGAGCTTGTTCACAGATATACACCAGGTTGTCCTCTCTTGTCCTCCAAAGACCTTCACCTAACTGCCCTGTGCATTTTCCACTCCCATGCACACCTACAGGATATCTCAAGAGCCGCCTCCACCCTCTGGAACGCCCTTTCCGCCACCCATAACACTTGACCCCTTCTTCAACACATTCAGGCAGCCCTCAAAACCCACGTCTTCAAGATGGCCCGCCCACCCGCTACCACACAGTAACCTCTCATCTACACTCTCATCAGGACACTGGATAGGCAAGGAGGGAGGCAGGCACTCGGGGTGGGGAGAGACCCACCTTTCCATCAACAGGAGCCTGTAGGCACATGCCTACAGTGCCTTGTGGTAAATCCGGCACTGCAGTTACCTAATGAAGGGGTCCAGAAGTGAGATGGTTGGTCCAATCACCAATTAGCATTTGGCAGAAACACTCACCAATTTCTCAAGCCTGATTTACTAAGCTGAGAGATTGTACATGATGATTCCTGGATTTAGTGCTGACATGATTGCACAGTTAGCAGGCGATATACAGAACGTGGGAGCTGTTACATCTCATGAATACCCAGAGCTATGCCCCACCTACTGCTGTAGCCCAACGTGGCTCCAGCCTCCAACGCATTCTTTGCATCCTTTTAGCCTCTGCCAAGGGAGCCCCAGCACTGGATATCACAAAACAGGCATCTTCCAAATACGAGAGAAAAAAAGGTAAGAAAAGGAAAAAGCATAATATAATATTAAGAAAGAGAATATTGAAGAAAGAAAATTCACATTCTAACTAGAAGGACTGTGATGCGCATCAAAAGAGCGCAATATATCACCCAACCTTAACAAATGTAACTTCAACTCCCGTAAGAGGTGTAAATACTAAATTGTCAGCATGGGTGCGACGACAGAGCGAAGTCCAAACAAAATGGGCAGTCCCACTGCTCACACTGCTAATTAGCTTTCACCAGGGAGTCAACCAGTCCACCCCTGGATCCACCAAGGGTGTAAGGATACAAAATCACAGAACAAAGGTGACCGGTTCTCCACCTGGATTCATGCTACAATGGCTGATTTATTAAAGCATCACAGCAAAAATGTACAACGTTTTTGCCGGCACTCAATAATAATATTAATAATAATCCTAACATTTGTATAGCACTTTTCTCCTGTTGGCTTCAAGAGCCGCAGCCACTAAGAGCACACTCTAAACTAAGGCCACTCTGCAGTGTTAAGACGTCTTGTCCAATGAGTTCTTACTGAATAGCAGGGGCGTTGCTAGAAACCTAAGAGATCTGGGGCACTTTTCGGCACTCCAGCAGGAAAATGGGTGTGGCCACACACCAGAATGTGGGTGTAGTCATGGGTGGAGCCAAACCTATATGAACTTATCAGCAGTCTAAGTAGGCCTGCCCAGCAAAATGTTGGATGAAGCTTCCCTCTCCATTAATACAAATAATAATAAAAATGCAGCATCCTACCTAATAAAAGCTAACTGTCGCTGCGTCCAGCAGTTTTGTCCCTGTGTCCCAGAATTTTTGTTACTGCGCATGTGCGCAGTAACTGACAGCTGGGACCAGGGAGCTGGACGGGCGAGTATGGGTGAAGCGAGGTGGGTGAGTGCAGGCACGCGCCTGGGTCGGGCGCGCTGGCGGTTACGTGCACAGCGTGCCCGTGCATGCGCACTCTTGGTGGTGGCGGCCGTAGACCTAGAGCCCGTTTTTAAACGGGCTGGGTCTACTAGTATCACATAAATAGGCAGTGTCACTTAAACATAACTAGGCAGAGTTACCTGGCTTCTGTGCTGGCTGGTCTGGCTTTCTGCTGGGCGGGCTGCCTGCTGCCAGGTTATTGGGCAGTTCCCCCATAGTATTACCTGACCTTCTAGTGGACCCCCTCCCATGCTCCCATGGGCCTCCCGTTGAGGAACTGCAACTCCCGGCATGCCCCCATAAAGGCACCACAGCATCCAGCATAACCCCAACTGATGCACCACAGCTCACAGCATGCTCGGCATTGAGGCACAACAGCTGACTCTGCCTGGGAGACATCTGGGGCACCCCAGAATAGATCCAGGGCATGTGCTACTGATCTTTAGAGCTAGCAATGCCCCTGCTGAATGGGTACTGACCCATGCCAGGATTCAAACTCTGGTCTCCCATCTCAAAGGAAGAGCCCTTAACCAGTACACTATCCAGCCACTTATGAGTTAAATTGAAAAATGTTGTTTTTTTAATAACTGCAAACGTTTATTATGTGATTGCATACGTTTTGCATGCATTTTTCCATTTTTCTTCTCTTTTAACAACCTCTCCTTTAAGACATGTGCCCGCCCCTTAGGGGTGCGTGATGTAATCGTTCACATAATTTATGTGATTGTGTATGGGTGACATGTCAGCACTTGATAAAAGCCTGTCAGCCGAAACGTTGTACATTTTTGCTGCCTGTGATGCTTTAATAAATCAGCCATTGTTGCACAAATCCAGGTGGAGATCAGGTCATCTTTGTTCTACGACAGCGGGAACAAGCACAAGAAGGGGGGGATGAGGTGATTAATACAAAATACGCTTTTAAAAAAAAAAATAAATAAACACCAAGCACTGAACTTAAAATCACGTAGTAAATAATCTATAGATGAATATTGTAAAAAAATAATAAGCAATTTTATTCATTATGCTATTTTTTACTACAGTTCCTCTTTAAACTTCCTGTAAAGAAAGCGTGAACACTGCAGTGACACTTTAAAGTAAAACAAAATGTGAACTGTTTGTTACGTTTATCGAGAGGCGTCCGCAGTGCCGGCCTAACTTATGTAGTTATGCTTTTCTTATCTGAACAAAAGAGGCCGTAATTAGGGAAGTAACGCTAAAGAGTGTTATTGTACAACAAACAGATTTTTACAGATTGAATAATTTCGGGGGTTAAAATGAACATTTACAGCCTCAGGACAACATACAAATAATAACTCGGACATGATTGTCTGCGGGAATAAAAGCTGGAGTGATTTTGTTATGGAATCTGTTGCTATGGATTTTGAATACCCCATGGAGATAAGCACAGTGCTTTCCAACACAATGGTTCCCTCCACGTGCGGCAATCCGAGAGAGAGAGAGAGAGAAGGGGGGAGAGAGAGAGAGAAGGGGGGAGAGAGAGAGAAAGAGGGGCCAAGGAGAGACAGAGAGAACAGGTGGAAGAGAGAGAGAGGCGGAGGATGGAAGAGAGAAAGAGTCCCAGCATTAGGGAGTCTTGCCTTAGGACTCCTTACTGAATAGGTACTGACCCTAGCCAAGATTTGATCCCTGATCTCTCATGTCAAAGGAGGTGCCCTTAACCAGTACACTTTCCAGCTACTGCAATGAATGTGACTTAAAAAAGGGAATTGCGGAATTACTGATTTCCGATTCCGTGGAAATTCCGCATTCAGCCAATGCAGATTTCCGATACCAATGTATTCCGACAGTATTTAGCAGTATTCCAGCGGTATTTTACGGATTTCCGTTTTGCACTGAAAATTCCACCTACTGCACTACAAATCCTCATCCTCTGATTGGCTGATTCATTCCAAGTCTTCTGACTTAACCACTTAACGACCGCCTAACGCCCATAGGCGTCGGCGGGTCGTTAGTGGTATAGCATGGAAATGGCCGCTCGATCGAGCGGCCTTTCCATGCTAGTTCACAGAGACTGTCTCCGTGAACAGCGTGCGAGCCGCCGATCGCGGCTCGCACGCATAATGTAAACATCCGGGGAAGAAATCCCCGCTGTTTACATCACACGGCGCTGCTGCGCAGCAGCGCCGTGACGTAGATCGGCGAGTCTGATTGCCCTGGCTATTTCCTGATCGGTGCTGCGGGCTGGAGAGTCCACGCAGCACCGATCAGAAGAAAACCCCGTGGTCCTTAAAATTACCGACTATTAGTATGCCGGATTTCCGCGGAAATTTCCACTACCGCTTACCGCACTACAAATCCTCAATCTCTGATTGGCTCATTCATCCCCAGTCTTCTGATTGGCTTAAAATTACAGGTTATCGGTATGGCGGAAATTTCTGAGATTCCCGACGAATTCCACATTCCGCACACTAATTTCCGCGTACCGCATTGCAATGCGGAAATGTGATTTCCGATCGGAAATGAGGAAATTTCCGTTCCGAGGAATCGGAATGAGCATCCCTATTGATGAGAACGTGCTTAGAACTGGCTACTATTCCAAAAATGGTGATTTTAGTGAAAATATGGTTGGTCTAGAACTCATTATAGGAAAGTAGCAGTTTTAAAAAAAATCAACATACTGATAAAAAAATTCTCATCTTTGCGGAATCACCAGTGATGTGAAAATTGCTGAACATCGGCAATCATAGAGAAGAACACAGAATCATTCAGGCCCCTTTCACACTATTGCTGCACGTGGCATCGCGGTACTCTCCCCTGCTACTCCGAATTTTCGGTGGCTATTAGTCTCTATGAGACTGGCCACACTACCAAGGAATCCTGGGTGGCCATTTTGTTGACATCACCTTAAGTCGAAAATTTTTGTTTTAGAACCCCGTTTTAACTTGTGTAGCCATTGTATTAAAGAGGTGCCTGGCTCTTCTACTGACCACATATGCTATTGCTCCGTTGTTATTGCCTGATGAAGCGGGATCAAACCTGCGAAACGCGTTGCATATTTGGAGTTCATAAATAAAATATATTGACTGTGTTTACTACAGTCGTTGTGTGTCTACTTGGAGGAGGTAAGTCCACCACTACCTCCTCTATTTACCAAGAATTTGGTTTTTAAGCTCATTTAGCTACCTTTTATCCTTTTGGCGCCTCTGTTCTCCTGCATTGTATTAAAGTGGTCTGAAAGTCATCATTTCTACTATGCTCTAAAAGATTCCTCACACTATTTAGCTACTATCCCAGAATTAATTTTTTTGTAGCAGAACATCATTGAAATGGTTAACCACTTCAGCCTACAGGGTTGAGATTTTTTTTACATCCGAGCAACTTTCACCTCCCATTCATTTGCCAATAACTTTATCACTACTCATCACAATGAATTGATCTATATCTTGTTTTTTCCGCCACCAATTAGGCTTTCTGTGGGTGGTACATTTTGCTAAGAGCCACTTTACTGTAAATGCATTTTAACAGGAAGAATAAGAAAAAAACGGAAAAAATTCATTATTTCTCAGTTTTCAGCCATTATAGTTTTAAAATAATACATGCCTCCATAATTAAAACTCACGTATTGTATTTGCCCATATGTCCCGGGTATTACACCGTTAAAATTATGTCCCTATCACAATGTATGGCGACAATATTTTATTTGGAAATAAAGGTGCATTTTTTCAATTTGCGTCCATCGCTATTTAGAAGCCCATAATTTAATAAATCTTATTGATATACTCCTTTGACATGCATATTTAAAAAGTTTAGACCCTTAGGTAACTATTTATGTTTTTGTTGTTTTTTTATTATTGTAATTTTTTTTTTATTATTAAAACTTGTATGTGGGTATTTTTTTGTGTGGGTGGTAAACAGGGGATTTTTAATGTTTACAAATGTATTTATTTATTTCAAAGTGTGTTTTTGCTGTAGTTTGCTATTTGGCCACAAGATGGCCACAGTCAAAAAGTCCTGGGAGCGATCGATCTCGCTCCCAGGAAGAAGAAAGAAGACCAGAGCTCAGAAAAGCCGCAGCGTCTGAAGAGACGCTGTCGGCTTTTCTCCTGGGGGGTCCGATCAGTGAAAGGGATTTATAATCCCTTTCACTGATCGATGGGCTAACGGGCAGCAACTGGGGCGCACACGGGGGGGGGGGGGGGGGGGGGGGTGGCAGCCTACCTGGACAAAAAATTTCGTCCAGGTAGGGTGAAGTGGTTAAACAAAGCACTTTGCCCTGCTATTCAGCTTCAATCCCCATCCAAACTGTAGATAACAGTATGTTTTGTTTCCATTCCAATGTTGATACATGTGTGTGTAACAAGTAAAAAACACTTTCTGAGAAGCTGTCTATGCTTCAGGCACACACACAGCTCAGAACAACTCATTAGAAGATTTTAAGATATAATAAAAAGCAGCTGGAATAAAATGCAATTTCAGCTTTCAGGGCAAGAAAAAATATACGTTGGAAACTTGTAATTTGTAGACAGACAATATTACTTATGCACAAAAGCAAATATGATAACTGTATGAATAATAAAAGTATTAAATGTTATGTCAGATTTTCAGACCACTTTAATGTTGTGTTTGCTAAAAATTCTTGTTTCTAAAGGCAAATTTCGCTTTGGCAGAACGGGGTACTTGGTAAAGTGTATTTTCCAAATTTTGTGCTTTTCCTCACTAAGGGCCTGTACACACTGCTGCGCTTTTAAAATCGCAAGCCTTCATGAGAATAGGAAAAGCGCATTGCACCAGTGTGTACAGGTCTCCACGATTTTCATTATGTTTCAAAAGACCTTGCGATTAAAAAGCGCATGCGATTTGAAAAGCGCAGCGCAAGCGCAGCAGTGTGTACAGGCCCTAAGGCCGAATTCCGATGCAATTATCGGAACTCAGAACTGTTACGATTCCAAGAGTTCATCCCAAGTGCTGATCATTCACATTTGTTCATTCAAGTGACGCACTTCCTGTCTAGCGCAGAGCACGTCATTGAGCAGGGGCGGGGCTAAACAAACCACCTTGTACCCGCACTCTGCCGCAGGGGGATTTAAGCACAAAATGGTATATAAAATGAAAAAAATTGCACATTTTTTTACAATATTAATTTACAAATATTTAGTCAGTTACTCAGTTTTTGCCCATTATAAAATCTTCCCTCTCCCTGATTTACTTTCTGAAATTTTTCACAGGTAGCGACATCTTTACTGCTGGCAAGTGATGTCGGCAGAATTTTTGTTTACTGAGTGCTCCAAGGCCAGTACAAAATGTACCTGCTCTCTTGGAATGCTCTGGAAAGAGAATTCCACATAGCTAAATAGCCTAGGCTAAGTGTCCTGGGATGGGTGGGGCTACATACCAATATACAGCAATTTAGAGATATAGGAAGTGTCACTGATGCTGAGGGGATGCTGTTCATGCATGTTACTCATGGAAGAATTGACTGCACATGGGATAGGCAGGGGGCTGCTGTACATGGATGTTACACATGGAAGAGGGGGCTGCACATGGAATGGGAGGGGCTGCTGTACATGGATGTTACACATGGAAGAGGGAGCTGCACATGGAATGGGAGGGGGGATGCTGTACATGGATGTTACACATGGAAGAGGGGGCTGCACATGAAATGGGAGGGGCTGCTGTACATGGATGTTACACATGGAAGAGGGAGCTGCACATGGAATGGGAGGGGGGATGCTGTACATGGATGTTACACATGGAAGAGGGGGCTGCACATGAAATGAGAGAGGAGCTGTTAAGTTGTACATGGATGTTACACATGGAAGAGGGGGCTGCACATGGAATGGGAGGGGGATGCTGTACATGGATGTTACACATGGAAGAGGGGGCTGCACATAGAATGAGAGGGGGCTGCTGTACATGGATGTTACACATGGAAAAGAGGGCTGCACATGGAATGGGAGGGGCTGCTGTACATGGATGATACACATGGAAGAGGGGGCTGCACATGGAAGAGATGTGCTGCTGTACATGGATGTTACACATGGAAGAGGGGGCTGCATATGGAATGGGAGGGGCTGCTGTACATGGATGTTGCACATGGAAGAGGGGGCTGCACATGGAATGGGAGGGGCTGCTGTACATGTATGATACACATGGAAGAGGGGGCTGCACATGGAAGAGATGTGCTGCTGTACATGGATGTTACACATAAAAGAGGGGGCTGCACATGGAATGGGAGGGGCTGCTGTACATGGATGTTACACATGGAAGAGGGGGCTGCACATGGAATGGAAAGGGCTGCTGTACATGGATGTTACACATGGAAGAGGGGGCTGCACATGGAATGGGAGGGGGCTGCTGTACATGGATGATACATATGGAAGAGGGGGCTGCACATGGAATGAAAGGGAGGCTGTTGTACATGAATGTTACACATGAAAGAGGGGGCTGCACATGGAATGGGGAGGAGCTGTTGTTATGTTGTACATGGATGTTACACATGGAAATGGGGGAAATAATATCTGACATAAAAATACAGGACGCGTTGGTAAGAAATGTACGACTCCTGAAAGCTGCTGAGCATTTGATGAGCAATGTGCTACAAAGCCTAGTCTCTGAAGTTGTGGGGCGGTTACCCCTGGGGGACACTTGGGTTGTTGTTCGATGCGATGGTACTTGAATCTATTTCAGTGAGTTTAAAAACATGATCAATCGCATACAAGTGAAGTCTGAATAAGTGTTTTTATTCATTACAAGCATCTCGGAATGTTTAAAAAGCATTTCTACACAAACCTGGAGAACTCCTGACAATTATTTACGTGTCAAGTGCTTCTCAAGATTACGTTAGTCTCAGTTACTTTATTTACTTTTAAATGGCTTCTTTCAGAAAAAAATGGCACTTGATGAAATAATATTCACTGAACCACTGAAGGAACGTGGGTACCATGGATGGTGCAGAGGTTTCCCCGGCGGTCTCCCTACACCCCTCCTGCCCTGCGACCCACTAAACCAGGGGTGTCAAAGTCAATCACGGAAGGGGCCGAAATCTAAAACAGTCTAAGTCATGGGACAAATTGTTAATATTTAACATTTATTGAACATAAGTGGCATAGTGGCATAGCTATAGTGACCGTGGGGTGCCTTCTCCTCCCGCTTCTGTAGGGTAGTGCAGTGGGGCAGTTTAATATTTACCATATTTTTCAGACTATAAGACGCTCCTGACCATAAGACACACCTCGGTTTAGAGGACAAAAAGCCAGGGGAAAAAATATATATACTAAACCTGGTGCATCCATGGTGAAGGTGCATCTTGTGGATTATGCCCCCTTTTTACCTCATGTCACCTTGTACCTCCTCTGTCCCCCATGTGTCCATCTCTGTCCTCCTTGTGACCTCCTCAGTCCTACTTGTGTCGTCTTCTATGCCCCTTTGTGTCCTCCATGTGTCCGCCTCTGTCCTCCTTGTGGTTCATATTGGCAGGTGTTCACAAGTCAGGAACTCTCTGCATTTGGACTAATAGACATTAACTCCCCCCCCCCCCCCACACACACACACTTTTTTTGTGGGGGGAGAAAGTATGCCTCATAGTTCAAAATATACATTACCTACTTCAATGCTTCCTTGGGTCTCCTCTTTGATCTCACAGCCACATGCTCTATGCTGCATACCTCAGGCTTCTGATGCATGTCACGTGATAGGGAGATGGGGTTATGGAAGAACAGGGTGTGCAGCTGCTGGGAAGACCAGAAGCCACACAATGCACTGCTGGAGCAGGTAAACATTACACTGCTCTGCTTCCCTAATCTGCCATGTGTGATGATGGTGTGAAGGTGTATGTGTGCGCGTGTGTTTTATCAATTACCTGGAGGTTTGGATCCAAGGAGGGGGTCCAATGCTAATTTCATTGGGGGGAAAGTCCATGGGTTATTGCTGTACCCCCGCTCAAGCTGACAATGTCTCATTCACCAGTGTGCTCCTCTGTATGGGAAAGCAGGGCACTGTCCTTCTCTTTCAGTGATGGACATTTGGAGCACTTAAGGGCCACATAAAGTGGCTAGGAGGGCAACATTTGGCCCGCAGGCCTTGAGTTTGGTCATTAAAGTCAAAGACTGCTCTAGGCTGCATTTTTCTCCATGTATGAGTGAAGCCGCACCGTGTAGGTGCAAAGTCCAGCACATTAAAGTGGATCTGAACTCTGGCACAGGACAGAAGGAATACATAGAGAAATACACCCTGTGTGTATTTATAGAGTTTAGCCTGTGTAATCCCCCCTCATCTCATCTCCACTCTAATTTGAACTCTCAGCTGTGTCATCTCAGGAATCTCCTTTGCCACGGCAGAGCAGCTAATTTGTAAACACAGGATGTTAACAATATGTCTGCTTCCATGAATGCAGGAAGTAGACACACTGCAGATTTATTGCAGGATTTGTATTAGCTGTAACAATAAAAATGCTTTTGTTTAAATGTTATTATGCTGTTTCAATTAGTTTCTGGAGCCCTCCCTTCATTTTCATATCCCTCTAATTCATCATTGGCATTTCAGGATCTGGCCAGCCGAAGTGGCTGGCTGATGTGGCCAGTGAGCGAAGGCTGGTGACGTTTTTGGAGTTTGACATGCCATTGGCAAAGTGACAAGACCCGGCCGGCCAAGTCCCAAAGACATGTTCCCTGGAAGGAGACAGCTGTGGCTGTCCTCTTCCTGTCCCCGACTCCCCGCTCTGCAGTTCCGGCTCCTCCGCTTAGCCCTCTACCCCATGGCCTCCTATGTTCCCCTCTATGTGGCTGTTCTCTTCTTTCCCTCAGATTGTTGCCTCTGCTCCGGAACTTCCATTTGCTGTCACCCAGGGTCGGATTTACCATAAGGCACTGTAGACACATGCCTACAGGCACCTGATGATGGAAAGGCGGCTCAGACTTTCCCCTAATGTCCTCACTCCCTCCTTCCCTATGCAGAGTCCCTAGTGGAGTGTATTAACTCCAACGTGAGGCCACATCAGCCAGCCACTTCGCTCATTGGTTGGCCATATCCTAAGGTGGCAAAACCTTGGGGTCTGGCCTTAAAACATACACTGTGTGTGTGTGTGTGTGTGTGTGTGTATATATATATATACAGTAAATACATACCTCCCAACTTTTGGAGATGAGAAAGAGGGACACTTAAGCTACACCCCTGCCACACCCCAGATCACGCCCAGTCACACCCCTGATCATGCCCCTGCCACACCCCAGATCACGCTCCTGCCACATCCCTGATCACACCCCCTTCACACCCTGTCACAGGACCCCTAGTGGCCGGACCGCAAAATGCCTTCCAATCGGTTTCAGCACACAGACCATGCAAGCTGTGGTCACAATCGGTGCGTAGAAACTGCTGGAATTTTGGCAGAAGACCGACTAGAAGGGAGCCTGTGAGTTACGGTAATTACAAATTACACACTATTTCAGGGTATAACTGCCACCACCTCTGTTACCATGGGACAGAGGAGCCCACTGACTGGCTGAATCTAGACCTGCAAATAAAAATGGTTAAACACACTCTATTCTGTCTAGCTAGCGACAATAGTAGTGACTCTTCAGAGACCAGGTTCAGTTTGTGCCGCTGAATAGCAGGGTAGCTGAATAAATGAAAGGACGTTTTAGCGTTGTTTATTAAATATGCAACATTAATTAACCACTTGAGGACCCACCCTTTACCCCCCCTTAAGGACCAGCGCTGTTTGTTTGGATCTGTGCTGGGTGGGCTCTGCAGCCCCCAGCACAGATCTGCGGCCACACAGAGCGATCAGATCGCCCCCCTTTTTTTTCCCCCTATGGGGATGATGTGCAGGGGGGGTCTGATCGCTCCTACCTGCAGGCATGTTGCGGGGGGGGGGCACCTCAAAGCCCCCCTCCGCGGCGACATTCTCCCCCCTCCCTCTCCTACCTGCTCCCCCGGGAGATCTGGGCTGCACAGGACGCTATCCGTCCTGTGCAGCCAGTGACAGGACGTCCCCTGTCACATGGCGGCGATCCCCGGCCGCTGATTGGCCGGGGATCGCCGATCCGCCTTACGGCGCTGCTGCGCAGCAGCGCCGTACAAATGTAAACAAAGCGGATTATTTCCGCTTGTGTTTACATTTAGCCTGCGAGCCGCCATCGGCTGCCCGCAGGCTATTCACGGAGCCCCCCGCCGTGAATTGACAGGAAGCAGCCGCTCGCACGAGCGGCTGCTTCCTGATTAATCAGCCTGCAGCTGGCGACGTAGTACTGCGTCGCTGGTCCTGCAGCTGCCACTTTGCCGACGCACGGTATAAGCGTGCGGTCGGCAAGTGGTTAATAAATACAGAAAATCGTTAAAATCAACAATTATAGAGACAAATGATAACACAGTATACAAAATAAAAATGGAGAAAATAAATAAGAGTTCGTGGAAATGTGTACTGGGAAAATCTGAGCACATGGGAAATGTCGTTTGTTTCAGTTCAGGAAAATGGCCGCCAGCCACATGGTCCTCTGGCTGGCTTGATCAGGTGATGGTATACAGGAGGACTGAGGGGGGAGTCCCTCGCAGACACTATTTAATAATGTACATCTTTGGGTGGAGTCTCAGGTCCAGCCCAGGGGCTGGACAGGGGCGGTTAATCTCCTGGGTGGGTTTCCCATGCCCACCAAATATGACATTTGTCATATCTCGGCTTACGCTTTTCGCGCACACATGACCATCACAGATTCATATTCCTCAGAATATGCCAGTTCATATGATACCAAACTTGGGTGCGTTTGCGTTTGCATGCCCGGTTATGAAATAGTGGAACACCACGGGTTCTGGTTATGTCAGTGGCCCCAATTTAATATCAAAATATTCACAAGATCCGGACCAGCAGAATGAGATAACTTTCCCATCTCTCCTATGAATGGTATTCCTAAAACGTGCTAAAAATAATAACTCCATGGTGTAATGGATGGTGTAATGGTTAAGGGCTCTGCCTCTGACACAGGAGACCTGGGTTCGAATCCCGGCTCTGCCTGTTCAGTAAGCCAGCACCTATTCAGTAGGAGACCTTTGGCAAGTCTCTCTAACACTGCTACTGCCTATAGAGCGCGTCCTAGTGGCTGCTGCTCTGGCGCTTTGAGTCTGCCAGGAGAAAAGCGCAATATAAATGTTATTTGTCTTGTCTTGTCTTGTCATGTACTTCTTATTCTGGCTGAATGGCTTCGGCAAGTCTGCCTTCATGCTGGGACTAGCTCCCTTGGCTCTGAAAAGACTTTTGGTTTGTTAATTAACATCTGAGTGTGAGATCAGCTTGGACAAACTTTAAGTTTTACACCCCTGTCTAATAAACAAGTCACAGACGCCAGGCTTCCTGCCAGCTGGTACAAGGGGGGGGGGAAACTGTCTGTTAAATGAAGGAATGTCATTTTCTGATCGCTGCCCAAGTCTAACCAGGAAGCGATCAGAAAATTGACGGCGAATCTTCCAGATTTACCTGCGTTTCTCACAGCTGTTCCGTGACACGCCCCTAGTCACGCATACTTTAAAGATTTCATAAGAATAATATGTTGTTTTACAATTCAAACCACACTGGTCCTCTCTATCCTGGTTCATTTTCCTTCATATTAACATTTTAAAATTTGTAATATATCAATTTAATGAATGGGAATAAAGTTTAGAGTCAAACACATTTTTTAGTAGAAAAATATAAATATTTACATAGAAAGAGGGACAAAGTCCTGAAAGAGGGACAGTTGATGGCAATTTTATTTTAATATTGCACTCATTCCTTATCTGGGTCTTCTTGCTTGCGATCAGCTCAGGACTATATTCTATATTTATATATTACTACCTGGCGGGAGATTCATTTGATCAGTTCTATCTTTTGCCCTTCCATAGCTTTCAGTAATCCCCCCCCCCCCCCCCCCCCTATTTCCTGCATACCTGGCGCAGTCGGTGACGGTTTAATCTGGATAGGGTGATTCTGGCCCGGCAATATATGGGAATAGTAAGATGAGTGTCAGTTTTATCTGCTCTGTGAAGGTCTGCATTTTTCTGCATTATTATGTATTAAATATGGGGGCTTCGCACTCCTGTCTCAGTGTCAGGAGCAGCTGCTGCATCCACAATATATTAACCCTCTTCTCAGTAACCGGCTGCAGTGCTCAGAGTTCACAGCGCTGGCTGGGATATGGCTTCGCTACGCTGAGGTTAAAGGAGGGTTTGGGGAAAATTACACTTTATTTCAATGTTATTTAGGAGAAGAAAGTTTCACATTTATAATTTTGTAAACTGATTATTTGTATTAAATTTTTAAATTTCAATTGTTTACATTAAAATTGTGTTGTACAAAGAGATTCCTTTAGATTGTAAGCTCACAAGGGCCGGGCTCTCGCCCTGTTTGTGTCACTAAAATGTTTGTGTGATAAAAGCTGAAGAGGCTAGGATGCTCATTTTCGAGTTTCTAGTCAGACCGATGTCCCTTATCCAATCACTAACTCACAAAACATGGATAGCACTAACTCTCATCCTCAAGCCTGCTGCCAGCCGATTCCCTATAATAACTGGCTACCCACAAACTGGAGAACTGTCTTCAAGACTGGTTTCCTGACAAGTCAAGACAATTCAGGCTCCATCAGTCTGGAGGATTTTTGCAGCTGCACCATACCTCCAACAACTTCAGATCTACAGGACCTAATGACCTGGTCATCCAGCCAGAGTCCTCCTGAGAACCTCTAGACTGCCAGGCTCTACAAATCTTCAGCTCCACATATGGGAGATGGGTGTGGCCCAGACTGCCAGGCTCTACAAATCTTCAGCACCATCTATGTGAGATGGGTGTGGCCCAGACTGCCAGGCTCTACTAATCTTCAGCACCATCTATGTGAGATGGGTGTGGCCCAGACTGCCAGGCTCTACTAATCTTCAGCACCATCTATGTGAGATGGGTGTGGCCCAGACTGCCAGGCTCTACTAATCTTCAGCACCATCTATGGGAGATGGGTGTGGCCTAGACTGCCAGGCTCTACTAATCTTTAGCACAATCTATGGGAGATGGGTGTGGGACAGACTGCCAGGCTCCACTAATCTTCAGCACCACCTATGGGAGATTGGTGTGGACCAGTCTTACAAGCTCTTCCAACTTTCATCACCACCCATGGGAGATGCATGTGGCTCAGACTGCCAGGGTCTACTAACCTTAAGCACTACCTATAGGAGATAGGTGTGGCCCAGACTACCAGGGTCTACTAACCATAATAAGCACCACCTATGGGAGATGGGTGTGGTCCAGACTGCCAGGGTCTACTAACCATAAGCACCACCTATGGGAGATGGGTGTGGCCCAGACTGCCAGGGTCTATTAATCTTCAGCACCAGATATGGGAGATGGGTGTGGCCCAGACTGCCAGGGTCTATTAATCTTCAGCACCAGATATGGGAGATGGGTGTGGCCCAGACTGCCAGGGTCTACTAACTGTGACATCACCCTCCAATTCTTTTTCCCTTTGCCGCAGATTACCATTCAGCCTCAGACGCTGAAGGAATTATGAAGGCATTCAGCACTGCAGGCAAAGTAACCTTTTGGATTGGTTGGTGAGTCCACATACAATACAATTTCGATTGTATGTACAGTATAATCAATACAATCTGTGATCTCATATAGAGAGATTGGGTAAGCTGTCACCAATTCGCATTAGCATGCGAATATGCAAATCTAACCCTGGCTAGTCCTGCAGGAAAAAGTGTTATATTTACCACATCTCTAGGTATAACACTATGGCCTCAATTCACAAAGATCATGCTGGAGATAATAAGGCAAGAGAAAACTTACCTCCACACAGTGAGAGAGTTATCTTATCTCTTCATTCCTTAAGTTACCTCCTCTGTAGTTAATTTACCTCCTCTGTAGTTAATTTACCTCCTCTAGTTATTTTCACACGCAGTTAATTAACAGCCTGTCTTTAACTCTGGAGTTATTTTAAGGATTGGAGAGTTAATTTAAACACAGAAGAGTTAACCTTAGGTTTGCCTGAGGTAAAATGTTTCCTGAATACTACATGCCTTATCACCATGGTAACCACTCTAGAAACCTTATTAAAGATAGGAGATAAACTTAGTGAATTGGGGCCATTGTATCAGTAAACAATGTTCACTCCGAAATGGCAGGGTTCTTTTCAGAGGATATTCAGAACAAGTACTTAGACAAACAAATTTTATTTGTTTATTTTATAATAAAATTAAAGCATAAAAATGAGTACTGAAAAATGTGAACAATTATTAAGAAATAAACGGATTGATCTAGTAAAATAATTGGGATAAAAAGTAATAATGATAACTGGATACAGTCTGAGCATTCTATAGAATTTCTTTGGGAATTGTAAGTCCAAGAAGATAGACATTTCTGTAGGTAATAGATAGTCCAAAGATAAAAATCCAAGTCCCATTGGGCCTGCTAATTTTCGATGGTGTATGTATTGGCATAGAAGGACCCCCAACAGCCTTTGTGTCTACATATTTAACCCTCTATTTGCTAGGGGTGGATCTTGTATGCAGGAATGATCCCCACCTCTAGCAACCTGACCTCAGGCTGGGTTAAGCCCCTTGCCTCAGGAAGAGAGTTGTGGCATTTTCTCTGATTATGCCATAACTCTATGGATGTTCTGAAGATGATATAATAACCCACAATGTATGCTCTGTCATAGTGTGCTAATATCATAAATATCAATCATACCTGGTCTAGCAGAGTCTCTGCTCTCAGGCTGTGGACAAGCTAGAAGAATCATTAACCTCTTCAAAGGTGTATCGACCTTGGCGTATTATACACTGTGAGCGGCGACCTACAGCGGCTATGCTACTTTAAAATACTTCACAATGTTGTCACAATGTGGAAATAAATATAGCAGGGTTGAATCACAGGACAATATAGTTATTGTGTTCCTATAGACATGCATAGTGAATGTCTCTTTGACAGTTATTGGTTTATAACTGAGATCTGATTTCTGACTAGCTATCAGTGTCCCTGTGATGTAGAATCAGAAAATGTGTATAGTCGGCTGCAGAGAATATTTATTGTTTTATCGATCCCTCTCCATCGGAAGAATAAATACATCTTGTTGATCAGAGCTGACTTCCCTAAGTAAACATTCATTTCCTCTGGAAAGGGCCTGGACTCTGAATCTATCACACAAACCTTTAGCTTCACCTATAATAGTTGGGTGTGGCCCAGACTATCAGGCTCTACTAATCTTCAGCGCCATTTATGGGAGATGGGTGTGGCCCAGACTGACAGGCTCTACTAACCTTCAGCACCATTTATGGGAGATGGGTGTGGCCCAGACTGCCAGGCTCTACTAACCTTCAGCACCATTTATGGGAGATGGGTGTGGCCCAGACTGCCAGGCTCTACTAACCTTCAGCACCATTTATGGGAGATGGGTGTGGCCCAGACTGCCAGGCTCTACTAACCTTCAGCACCATTTATGGGAGATGGGTGTGGCCCAGACTGCCAGACTCTACTAACCTTCAGCTCCACCTATGGGGTCCCAGAGATTGCAGTCCAGGGCAAAATTAAAAAAAAAATTTGCATTTTAAAATGCTTCCAATTTGAATCCTGTTAAGGTCTTCTAATACTGACTATTAGTTCAAACTTCACTGCTCCATGGCAACAGTACTCTGACTGGCATACAGATCATCTCCAATGTACAGTGTTTTATATGTTGTCAAAATCATTTATTCTGCTGTTCTTTTTACTCTATTTACCAAACTTACATTTTTGAACTTGAATTTGAACTTCATCAAACCCGCTGAAGCCAGATTGGGAAAAAAAGCATCCTTTCACCAGGACTTTTATCCTTCTTGGTCTGTGTAATTTTGCCCATGCTAAACAAATATAAATTATCGATCGCAAATATAGCAAAAGCTCACAGTGCCATCTACAGGCAGTCAGGAAGCACTACACACACACATTACAAATATCATTCTAGACAGGGTGATAGCCAGGTAAAGAGAACGAACTGTGTTTAGATACACATTTCAGTCTCTGAATTAAACTCACTGACAAGTGAATAACATTATCTTCTAATGACGCCTACCAAGGGACATGATATATATTGTAATACAAACCTGTAATAAAAGAAAATGTCCCTGGGGGGTACTTAGCTCGGGAGGGGAAAGCCCTCCACGCCAGAAATATACAATGGAAATAAACAAAAGCTGATGATGTCACAACATTCAAGTGTAAGAAAGATACAGGACAAGAGAAGAGAGACAAAAAAGGGAGAATGAAGGAGGATGAAGAGGAAATTAAAAAATGTATTTTTTTTATTTTACACTAAAGCCCGGTTCACACTACCGTTTTGTGTGAAACCGGGCCGTACGTCCGGGTCCGGCGGGGTCCGGGGGGGGCCGTACGCATCCCTCAGGATCCGGTCAGGTTGCAAACAAAAAAGTATCAGTTCGGCATCCGGAAAGTAACACTTCCGGATTGCCGATACTGTACTTTAAACAGGCGCAACAGCAGAGACAGGCATGGGGAGAGTGGGGGCCCCTATCTGTCCATGCCTGGACCCCCCATGTGGCAATGGACGGGTGCCGTAAGCACCCGTTCCTATTGCCAGTGTGATGAGAAACTTCCGTTTCTCATCACTTCCTATGGTGCAGGGAAAATGGTCAGGTTCAGGGTCAGGTGCGGCGGCCGGAGCTGCGTTCCGGGAAAATGCTGCATGTTGGAAAAATCCTGAACGCAGCCCGGACCGCAGCCCGGACCCGGATCCTGACAGATGGACGGGTGTGAATGGATACATTGATTAACAATGTATCCATTCACATCCGGGTCCGTTTGTACAGTATACGGTGTGTTCCGGTCTGGGGAAACCGGACCTGGAACGCTAGTTTGAACCGGGCCTAACACTTTATAAATAGGGGTAAAAATGTTAATGACCCTGTTTACCTATTTACCTGGAAGTGGTCAAAGCCCTTGTTACTCTTTTTGTGAACCTTTTTTATTTATTTCTTTTGCTGCTCCACGGTCAGCCCCTTGGGTGGTCTACTCTAAATATGTTGCCAACTGACACCTAAAACCATGCGAGTTAGTTTTGGTGATCATTAGGGATAAGTGCACAAGATAGCCAAACTCGATCTCGCAGCTAATCAGCCCCAATCTCACTTAGCAAGATCCTTGCACACCCCGGGCCATATGCAATTCACTTGTTCACCTACGTTTTTGCCCAGGTGTTATTTTCACAACCCCCAGCAAGCAAACAAATACTCAAAATCATTTTGACAGTACTTTTTCACCAACTTTTTTGGTACTTTTTCAATTGTAAAGTGTTAAAAATGGTAGCAGGAAATAAGGGTGCAGGTTGACGGTGGACGAAAAGGGCATCGCCATAGACTTTAAAGGCCCATACACACGCCCGGCGGATCGCTCAAACTCAGTCTTATCACGCGAACGACAGTCTGTACACACGCCCGATTTAGCGGGCGGACGTCTGAACGACGGGACGTTCAAACGACCCGTCGTTCAAAAAAATCATATGTATGGGCCTTTATACAGCGAAAAAGCAGAAAACAGGGTGCCACGAAAAATTTAGTTAACATTAGAACATTATAGTTTTTGAGGTAATAATCATTTTAGAAGTTTACAACGCTATCGTTTTTGTCATATTATTTCGTTAATAAGTACAGATTTTACGTTTTCAAAGGTATTATCGTTAATATATGTAAAAGGGGGTTTCTGCAGAGGGAGTGGTTAGGGTTAGGCACCACCTGGGCGGCGGTTAGTTTTAGGCAACACCAGAGGTGGTGGTTAGGGTTAGCCACCACCGGGGGTTAGACACCACTGGGGGGGTGGTTAGGGTTAGGTGCCGCTAGGGGAGTGGTTAGTTTTAAGCACCACCAGGGGAGGGTTCTGTGTGAGGGTGGGGTGGGGTTAAGCAGTATTGACAAAAAACGCAACGACATTTAACGGTAATATTTATTCGTTATTATATTTCCTTTGTTTTTTTTTTTTTGCAACAGTAAATATTGTTAATAAAGCTTGACAACGATGGTTCTCGTTATTAAATTTCGTTAATACCTGTCTCCAAATTCGTTAATAAGTTGGGCCCGTTTTTCACGGCGCCTTTTTTTCATGCATGCGCTAAAAAGTTTTTTTAAATCGAAGATGAATTATCTCCTTGGAGGAAACTCCGGAGAAAAAGTGAACTGCATCTTGGTCCCGGCCCTAAAGTATGCCATATGGTAGGCTTAGACAGGAATGGGGAAGGGCATAGGGTGGACCAGGGGGCCGTAAGAGGAGGGGTTTCTCATTCTGTCTTGCAATTTTTATGCAGTTAACAGTCAGTGGGATAGTTTTTTTTTTTTAATGATGTGGGGTCCCCCCTCCCAAACCTCTTCAACTCCGTTACCCATGCAGGCTGGGATAGCCAGAATTCAGAGCCTGGGCCACATGATCTCCACCGCCTAAGCTATACTAGCCCACATGGTCCGCGGTAGGGGGGACTCAGGAAGACAGGGACAGCCAAGCCTCCCTCTCTACCCCAAGGCCCTTGTCCAATCCATGGACAAAGTGCTCTTTTCCACCTCCGGTGCCCAGGAGAAGGTGGGTGTGTTCAGGGGCGTATCTGGGTAATATAGAGCCTATGGCAAACACTGAAATTGCGCTCCCCGGGTCAGAGTTCCCTCCCTTCTAAAAAAACCCACATCCTTTATCGCGTACATGTGTTATGGCTGCCTGTAGTTTTTTTGGCTGGAAATATTGCTGAAGTTACTTTTTTGGAAATATCTCTTCTTATTCCCTCTCTGTCCTCTTTTTCTAACATCAAGCCAAGTGCATCCTACATACATAAATGAAGTAGCCATGTTCCCCAGATAACAGAATTAATCTGATTTGGATCTGAGTAACGGAGGCATGGGGGCAGGCATAGCGGCACAGCACAGGGGCAGGCATGGCAGCACTGAGCACAGCACTGGAGCAAGCATGGCGCCCATGGTGCTATGGCGCCCATGGCATGAGCTATGCCTGCGCCCCTCTAGATACGCCTCTGGGTGCATTGCATGCCTGGGGGGAAGGTGTCATGGTGGCATCTGGGGGGTCCCCTATATCCTTGGAAATGATCCAGCGCCATAACCTCTCAATACCCGACGAATGACGGAGAACTCGTGCACGTCAATCTCTGCCCCGATGACCGACGAACAGCGCCGCACACGTCAATCCCATTCCCAGCCCTGGACTTGCTACACTAAGTATCGTAACCCCCAGAGTATTTTTCTGCAGAATGGCATTTTACAGACGGTCAGAAACATTTTTCTTTAAAGTATTCAAAATTGATTTTCTCAAAAATTACAAGGTATTTTTGAAAAAAAAAACCCTCTTGTTCCCACCGTTTTCCTTAACATACCCTCCAATTTTGATAATCCTAGCATGTGCGGAGGTTTTGCTATAAAATACATATTTTGGGGCAATATTTTCGCCATTGAACCCCCCTTCCCTTCCACCAGGCCACTGTCCGGGTTTTGGTATACTTTTTACACCTCTTTTAAAGAAATTGGGGTTGCAGAGATGCCTGAAAGTTTTAGAAGTTCACCTGCCATTAATGTCAATGGGCTCACTGCGAACGATCGGTTTGCAAATTTTCATGGTAAAATTTGCGAACGTTTGGCCCTCCCTACTGAAGACATGACCAGGGCCGGATTTGTACTTTTTACCGCCCAAGGCCACTGTCACCAGCTGCCCTTCTTCAGTATAGGTAGCGAGATGTCCCCTTCTCTCCAGTATAAGTAGCCAGATTACCCCACCCCCCCCTAGTATAGGTAGCCTAATGACTCCTATAATCCCTCCTCCCCCCCCCCCCTTTCATTATAGGTAGCCAGATCACCTCCACACCACAACAGCCATCAGTGTCACTCATTTCTCTGCTTATCTCCAGTGCAGAAGCTTCCTCTTCCTTTCTGTCTCCAGTGCTGCCCAAGTTCATAGCCGCCGGCCACAATGCAAACATGCACAGAGAGCAAGGTGGCTGCTACACAGGATGCTAGCAGCAGAGTACCGCGGTCAGGCGCTCTCCTGATCTCTCTGCATTGCAGTATTTGCAAGCTTACAAATGCTGCACCAGTTTAGCCTGCTGCTTTGGCGCCCTTGCTCCTGTGGTGCCCTAGGCCATGGCTTAGGTGGCCTTGGCCTAAATCCGGCCCTGAACATGACACTACAATGTGAAGTTGTATAACAGTGTACATTTGTTGTCTCATCAAAATAACTCAACCCACAGCCAGTAATGTCTAACCCATTGGCAACAAAAGTGAGTACACCCCTAAATGAAGAAATTCAAAATTGTGCCCAAAGTATCAATATTATGTGTGCCCACCATTATTTTCCAGCAGTGCCTTAACTCTCTTGGTCATGGAGGTCACTAGAGCGTCACAGGAGCCTCTGGAATCCATCTTCCCCTCCTCCACGATGAAGCTGGTGGATGTTAGAGACCTTGCGCTCCTCCCCCTTCAATGTGAGGAAGCCCCACAGATGCTCAATAGGGTTTAGGTCTGGACTCTTGCTTGACCAGTCCAGCACCTTTACCCTCAGTTTCTTTAGCAAGGCAGAGGCCATCTTGGAGGTGTTCTTGGGGTTATCATGTTGGAATACTGCCCTGTGGCCCAGTTTCCAAAGGGAGGAGATCATGGTGTGGAAGGTGGATAGATAGAGTACACTATGTAGTAGCATACCTCCCAACTTTTTGAGAAGGAGGGACACTTAAGCCACACCCCTGATCACACCCCCACCACGCCCCTAGTCACACATACCATAAAGATTTCATAAGAAAAATATGTTGTTTTATAATGCAAACCACACTGGTCCTTTCTATCCTGGTTCATTTTCCTTCATATTAACATTTTAAAATTAGTAATATATCAATGTAAAGGATGGGAATAAAGTTTAGAGTCAAACACATTTTTAGTATAGAAATACATATATTTACATAGAAAGAGGGACAAAGTCCTGAAATAGGGACAAATGAGGAGGAAAGAGGGACTGTCCCTCCGAAAGAGGGACAGCTGGGAGCTATGTAGTAGTGAAACAACATAAAGAGCAGAGGAAGCCGGCACTGCTACAAACGCTGATTTGTTGAATGCAAAAGAGCATAGGCATACATATGCAAGGCAAATCCATGTATGGTGTACATAAACATACCAGTGGGGTAGGAGTTGCATGATTGGTGGCAGTGGGTGCTGTAGCCTAATAAAGTAATGAATAAAATTGCACATTTTTTTTTACACAATTACCTTTATAAATTATTTAGTCAGTGTTTGCCTATTGTAGAATCTTTCCTCTCCCTGATTTACATTCTGACATTTATCACAGGTGAGGACATCTTTGAATCCTGCCAGGCGATCTCAGCGGAATGTTTGTTTCCTGACAGTTCTGAAGCCAGTACAAAATACCCCTGGTCTCCCAGAATGCTCTGGGGGGAGAATTCTGCATCGCTAAATAGCCTAGGCTAAGCATCATGAAGAGGGCAGAACTACATAACAATATACAGCAATGTATAGATATAGGAAGCAGAGCCGGGACAAGGTCCTCCAGCATACAAGGCTGAGACACCAAAGTGCGCCCCTCCATCCCTCCCACCTCAGCCGCCACACACTGATTGCTATTACACTAAGAGGCCCCTCCCCATCCCTCCCACCCCAGCCGTCACACACTGATTGCTATTACACTAACAGTGCGCCCCTCCATCCCTGCCACCCCAGCCATCACACACTGATTACTATTACACTAAGAGGCCCCTCCCCATCCCTCCCACCCCAGCCGTCACACACTGATTGCTATTACACTAACAGTGCGCCCCTCCATCCCTGCCACCCCAGCCGTCACACACTGATTGCTATTACACTAAGAGGTGCCACAGGGCCCCCAACACCTTAATCTCTAGTTATCTGGCTTGCAGTCACTGCTATGTATCCCCTTTTCTTATTTCTCTCTGCTTCAAACACAATAAGGGAATGATAGCTGAGTGAGTTGTGCGCCTCCTCCTACACTGCGCCCTGTGGCTAGAGCCTCTCTCGCCTCGGCCCCGCCCTGTGCCCCGTCCTACACTGCACCCTGAGGCTGGAGCCTCTCTCGCCTCGGCCCCGCCCTGTGCCCCGTCCTACACTGCACCCTGAGGCTGGAGCCTCTCTCGCCTCGGCCCCGCCCTGTGCCCCGTCCTACACTGCACCCTGAGGCTGGAGCCTCTCTCGCCTCGGCCCCGCCCTGTGCCCCGTCCTACACTGCGCCCTGAGGCTGGAGCCTCTCTTGCCTCTGCCTCGCCCTGCACCCCCTCCTACACTGCACCCTGAGGTTGGAGCCTCTCTCGCCTCTGCCTCGGCCCTGATAGGAAGTGTTTCTGATGCTGAAACCAAAATTACTGTAAAAGTGGGTATCACTTAAAGTGGACCTGAACTCTTGCACAGAACAGAAGGAAAACAGAGAAAAATACACCCGTTATGTATTTAGAGAGTTTAGCCTGTCTAATTCCCACTCATCTGTGACTAATCACAAGTTGTAATTGATCCCTCCCCTGTGTCACCTGACTGCCATGGCAGATAAGGCAGATAAGCTCATCTGAAAGCACAAGATGATAACAATATGTCTGCTTCTGTGAAAGCAGGAAGTAGATACATTGCAGATTTATTGTAGGATTGTTGTCTGCAGCAACAAAGGAATGTTTTTTCTTTAAAGGTTATTATGCTGTTGCTTATCTTGTGGAGCAGAGAGAGAGGAAGTTCTGATTTCAGGTCTGCTTCAATAATAATTTACTGCATAGTACTATATGTCGTTACAGGGCCTCTTCAGCTCGCTGAGTCACTGGGGCGGTTCACACTTTGCGCGTTACATCAGTATCGGGCTGTTTTGGTCGTCAGTGCAAAATTACATTCCACCGACGCTGCACCGCGGTAATTGGACTGACGCGGCCAGCTGACCCCCAGCGCTGACCGATCAGTTTGACCTTCACAGCCCAGCCGGGAGAGAGGCACGACAAACAGATGTTTCTCAAGTAAATTAAAACGGGAAAAGGTTAGGGAGCGCAGGACAGAGGGGAGCAGCGCGGGCGCCGTGCATATCAATGTGCTGGCAGCTACAGCATATGGCGCAGGACTCTCTCCCCCCCCCTCCACCCCGCTCTCCTATGCCACTGCCATGTCTACAAGCTGTCAGACTCCGCGCGAACTGCTGCCTCCTATCTGACAGCTATCTCATTAAATCCAAAGGCGAACAGGGAGGGAAAAAAACACAAAACCACAGAGGGGAGAAAAGTATAATTCATTAGCGCAGGCGATTGTCATTCATTCCACGCGGGGTGAGGTGCACTCAGGTGAGGAGCTGTTAATTTGAAAAGTTTGTGTCTTTTTTCTCTTTTTCTTTTTTTCTATGGAGTCTTTGTATGGCGGAGCGTGAGGAAATTCCGGGAGCGGAGCGATGGAGAGGAGGGGGAATTCCGCGTAATCTAAAAATCAATCCCATTTACATTTTAATACTATTCGGAGAGCGGCGGACTGACAGCGCTGATGTTGTGGACGCAGCGCCCCTCAGATCTGAGGACGGGTCATGCAAGCATTGCAGCAAATAATGCAATCCGTTCTAATGCTCAGGTGTGAGGGAGGGGGGGGCGGTAAAAGGGGGAGGGAAGGGGGGGGGGGCAGAAGGGGAACTTCCAGTGTGCTTATTAGATTCAGTGTAATCGATTCCTTGGAAATCTTTTTTTCTTTAAAGAGACTCCGTAACAAAAATTGCATCCTGTTTTTTATCATCCTACAAGTTCCAAAAGCTATTCTAATGTGTTCTGGCTTACTGCAGCACGTTCTACTATCACCATCTCTGTAATAAATCAACTTATCTCTCTCTTGTCAGACTTGTCAGGCCTGTGTCTGGAAGGCTGCCAAGTTCTTCAGTGTTGTGGTTCTGTGATGCATCTCCCCCTCCAGGCCCCTCTCTGCACACTGCCTGTGTATTATTTAGATTAGGGCAGCTTCTCTCTTATCTTTTACAAGCTGGATAAATCCCCCTCTGAGCTGGCTGGGTTTTCACATACTGAGGAATTACATACAGGCAGAGCTGTCTGCACTCTGCAGGAAGAAACAGCCTGACACTTCAGTGCATGAGAACAGGGGAAAAGAAACACACAAATGATCTCTTGAGATTCAAAAGGAAGGGTGTATACAGCCTGCTTGTGTATGGATGTATTTTCTATGTGTGGACATACTGTACATCAATCTACTTCCTGTTTTGGTGGCCATTTTGTTTGTTTATAAACAAACTTTTTAAAACTGTTTTTAACCACTTTTAATGCGGCGGGGAGCGGCGAAATTGTGACAGAGGGTAATAGGAGATGTCCCCTAACGCACTGGTATGTTTACTTTTGTGCGATTTTAACAATACAGATTCTCTTTAAACCAAGCCAATTCACTTTATATGTTTTTACTCGATTGGATATTAAAATTGATGAGCAGCTGCGTTCCTAGGATCCTAACAGATCCGGGGTAACTTTTTTGCCCTCCAGATGAAAGATGGGTGTCACCATGCACCTGGATGTGGGTGGGGTCATGGGTGGAGCCACATTTACATGAACTTAACAGTGGTTTAAAGTAGGCCTGCCCAGCAAAATATTGCATCAAGCCCTCCCCCTTCATTACTACAAAACAAAAAAATCAGCATATCACATAAATAGGCAGTTACCTGGCTTCTGTGCTGGCCGGTCTGGCTTTCTGCTGTGCACAGCCCCCCCCCCCCCCCCCCTAGCATTCCCTGACCTTTTAGTGGACCCTCTCTCATGGAGGCACCACGGGCCCCCCATTGAGGCACCACAACTCCCAGCATGCTCCCATGGAAGAACCACAGCTCCCTGCATGCCCCCACAGAGGCATCACAGGCAGCACCCAATATGCCTACATAGAGGCACCATAGCACCCAGCATACCCCCCATTGCTGGGTGCTGTGTAGTGCCATGCTGGGTGCCTCTGTGGGGCATGCTGGGTACTGTGTGGTGCCGTGCTGTGGTGGCACTACTCTGCCGGTAGGACATCCGGGACAGCACAGAATAGATCCGGGGCACGCGCCACTGATCTTTGGGTCTAGCAAGGCCCCCTGTTGATGAGTATGTCAAGTGGAACAAAAACTGGTTAAGGCTGAAAATTGGGTACCATCTCATACACAGCTCCCCTTCTCCAAGTGTCCTATCACTTATCTCTAGACTGTAAGGCTGTTTGGCCAGGGGGGCTCTCTTCCCCTTTTGTATCTTAAAGCACAACTGTGAGGAACGGGATATGGAGGCTGCCATGTTTATTTCCTTTTAAGCAATACCAGTTGCCTGGCAGCCCTGCTGATCCTCTGCCTCTAATACTATTGGCCATAGCCCCTGAACAAGCATGCAGCAGATCAGGTGTTTCTGACATTATTGTCACATCTAACAATATTAGCTGCATGTTTGTTTCTGGGGTGATTCAGACACTTCTGCAGCCAAATAGATTAGCAGGGCTGCCAGGCAACTGATATTGTTTAAGAGAAAATGAATATTGCAGCCTCCATATACTCCTCACTTCAGTTCTCATGTAATGCTATGTAATGTGCTTTGTAATGTGTGTACATATCTTTCACCCCCGCGTAAAGACCTGTAGTTGATTTGTACCCTGCATAAGCTGTAATCCACATCTGTCTTGTACTATTAACTGTTAACATTTATAGGAGTGTGACCTCCTCACCTGATTATCAAACAAGTCCTAGAGGTAGACGAAGAAAACCTAGTTAACCCATTCATGTTCCATCGTTTTCACTTGAGCAATGTTCACCTCCCATTGATTAGCCTATAACTTTATCACTACTTATCACAATGAACTGATCTATATCTTGTTTTTTCCACCACCAATTAGGCTTTCTTTGGGTGGTACATTTTGCTAAGAGCTATTTTACTGTAAATGCATTTTAACAGGAAGAATAAGAAAAAAACGGAAAAAATTCATTATTTCTCAGTTTTCAGCCATTATAGTTTTAAAATAATACATGCCTCCATAATTAAAACTCATGTATTGTATTTGCCCATATGTCCCGGTTATTACACCATTAAAATTATGTCCCTATCACAATGTATGGCGACAATATTTTATTTGGAAATAAAGGTGCATTTTTTCCATTTTGCATCTATCACTATTTACAAGTTTAACATAAAAAAAATATAGAAATATTTCATCTTTACATTGATATTTAAAAAGTTTAGACCCTTAGGTAAATATTTACATGTTGTTTTTTTTTTATTGTAATGTTTTTTTTTTATATTAAACATTTTATTTGGGTATTTTTGGGAGGGTGGGATGTGAACAATAGTTTTATAATGTAAATGTGTGTTTAGTTCTATTTTTTTTACTTTTAGTTGAGTTTTACTTTTTGGCCACAAGATGGCGGCCATGAGTTTGTTTACATGACGTCACTCTAAGCGTAACACACGCTTAGAGAGACGCATGGGGGAGGCAAAGGCCAGAAAAAGCACAGCTTCCGAGAGAAGCTGTCGCTTTTTCAGCGGGGGAGAGGAATCAGTGATCGGGCACCATAGCCCGATTCACTGATTGCCTGGCTAACGAACCACGGGCCAGGAGCGCGCGTGCACACGCCCGATCGGCCGCGGGAGCGCGCATGGTTCCTGGACGTAGAAACTACGTCCAGGAACTAAAATAGGTTAAACAAATGAAACAAATAATTATTGAGGTGCATGAAAAAGGGAGCTAGGATAAAATGGTCCAGTTGGGTAACAAATTGGTGTAGGTGGATAACGAATCTCAATAACGATAAACATTGTTAATGAAATTGGTTAACAATAAATACTATTTTAAAAATCGTTACATAAACCAAAAACATAGCTAAACCTAACCCTACTCTCACACAGAAACCTCCCCTGGTGGTGCCTACCCCTAACCCCCCTTCTCTCAACACCTCATGGTGTTCGGGAGGGTGCTCGGGCACGCTGACCGAACCCGATCAGGCCTTCTGTGTTCGGCCGAACACAGCCGTGTCTGGCCGAACAAAGCCCCCTATAGAGTCCCAGCATAAAGGGAGAGCATGCCCCGAGCGCGGGGGGGGGGGGGGGTCGGAAATGCCCCCCACCCCTCCCCGCTAAGCTCTCCCTTCTGCTGGACCCTATAAAATTAAATAGAAGTCCCCCAAAGTACCTGTAGCAGGCTGGCAGGAAGAGGACAGGAAGCGGGCAGCCGGCGATCACAGGCGCTAGTACTATCTGGTACTTCCACCCTCTCTCTGACGCACTTCCTGTTTACATTTGTAAGTCGCGTCAAGAGAGAACAGAAGTACCGCGATGACGCGTACGAGGGTACGTGTCATCATGTAGATGACGCGTACCCTCGTACGCGTCATCGCGGTACTTCTGCGTTCTCTTGACGGGACTTACAAATGTAAACAGGAAGTGCGTCAGAGAGAGGGCGGAAGTACCAGATGGTACTAGCGCCTATGCTCTCCGGCTGCCCGCTTGCTGTTCTCTTCCTGCCAGCCTGCTACAGGTACTTCTATTTAATTTTATAGGGTCCAGCAGAAGGGAGAGCTTAGCGGGGAGGGGTGGGGGGCATTTCCGACCCCCCCCCCCCCACGCTCGGGGCATGCTCTCCCTTTATGCTGGGACCCTATAGGGGCCCCAAAGGGACATGTTCGGGTTGGGTTCAGGGTTTGGCCCGAACATGCCGAATATCGGGCGTACGTTAAAAAAGTGCGCCGGGAAAAAAGGGCGCAGGGTTTTAAAAGATAATCATGAATAACGTTTAAAACAAATTTGTGTTATATTTCGTTTAAAAATAATGTTTTATAAAGTTATAAATCATTAAATAATGTGTATAAAATCGGCAATTTTAAAAACGTTAATCTTCCCTGTTTAAAAATTGAAATTTATAATAAAGTTTTATAAAACATTAATAAGAATTTTACTAAAGCTATACCTAACCCTACTCTCACACAGAACCCTCCCTGTACCTATCCCTAACCCCTAGACCCCCCTGTTGGTGCCTAACCCTAAGACCCCCCTGTTGGTGCCTAAACCTAAGACCCCCCTGTTGGTGCCTAAACCTAAGACCCCCTGGTGGTGCCTAAACCTAAGACCCCCCTGTTGGTGCCTAAACCTAAGACCCCCCTGTTGGTGCCTAAACCTAAGACCCCCCTGGTGGTGCCTAAACCTAAGACCCCCCTGGTGGTGCCTAAACCTAAGACCCCCCTGTTGGTGCCTAAACCTAAGACCCCCCTGTGATAAGCATTAATAACGTTTTAAAAAAATATGGTGCGGCTTTTCGTTTAAAAATGTAAAATAATGTTAAAAAAATTATAAATCATTAAATAATGTGTAATCATGAGAAACAGTTATAAAACATTAAAAGTCTCCGGGCGCCGCTTTTACAACGTTATTTTTCTCCGGCGCCCTTTTTTCCTGTTGGGCGCCGATTAAACGATATTTATTATGGGAGTGAATGGCGGCGCCCTTTTTGTCCACCTGCCTCATGCGCCCAAATTTCCTGCTTCCGAATATCAGGGGCATGTTCGGCCGAACCTCCCCGAACCCGAACATCTGGATGTTCGCCCATCACTAGTAGTGATGTAGTAATCATAACATTTTCGGTTCACGATTCGAATGCGAATTTACCGCAAATGTTCGCGAACTGGCTGTGCAAAGCCCCTTTACATGCTACAAACACCAAATTTGCAGGGTATGTGGGGGAGGAAAATGGAAACAAGAAGAAAAAATATATTTCAAAAACACTTTATAGTTTTTGAGAAAATCGATTTTAAATTTCTCGTTCACAGTGTGGTAAATGTTTCCCTGGGCGCTGACTTTAGCGGTTAATAGCGAACATGCTAGAAACACCACATTTTCTGGGTATGTGCAGGAGGACAGTGGTACAAGAGGAAAAAAAAAATCTAAAAGACCTTATAGCTTTTGAGAAAATCAATTTTAAATTTAGAAGGAAAAAAATAGCATAGTATTGAAAAGTCACTGAACTAAAATGACAGATAATGTATTAACATGTATATAAATGCAATTTTATTATTATTTTTTTTAGAGAAAGTGTGAGAAATTTGTAAAAAAAATTACGTGGGGTCCCCCTTTCCGAGCCTCCTTGTCCCCCATACAGGCTGGTATAGCTAGAATGGCCGCGAGGGGCTTCGCGCCCGCATGGTCCATGGTATGAGGGGTTCTGGAGGAGAGGGGTGGCCAAGCCTTCCCCTCTTCCCCGGAGCCCTTGTCTAATCAAACGACAAGGGGACCCAAATGTCTGCCCCCTCCCAGGAGAAATGAGTAAAGGGGTACAAAATACTCCTTACCCATTTCCACAAGGGGTTAAAGGAAATAAAAACACAACCACGAAAAAAGCCCTTTATTTTAATTAACCAGAAATACTTACCTGTACCTTTAATAAAATGTTCCCACGCCAATATTCTTGGAAATGTCCCACGCCAATATCCTCTAATCTTGTGAGCTTTATTAAGTTGATTGAGGATCTCCACGCACCCGACGCCACGCACCACCGCTCCCTGCCACCAGCTCTAGATATACTAAGTATATCTAGAGCTAAAGGGTCTTTACATTTTGACTCCAAGGCTTTCCATTGGTCTATTAGTAGACCAATGGGGAGCCTTGGAGCCAAAACATTTCGAGGCAGGACCTTTTGACATGCTGCTGGTACTCCTTATCACACCCGAATATGACAGCTCCATCCATCACACTCACGCCATTCCACTGTGTTCACTTTCCACCCTGAAATTATGTACTGATCTGAGACATCTCTGCCTGCTTTGAGTCCCAAGGAAGAAAAGCGCTATACAAGTGGTATTGTTTTACTATTTACTGAATAAGCAGCATTTCTCCGCAGAAGTGGAAAAGAGCGTTTATGGCTCAAACCCACTAGAAGACTTTTTTAAGCGCTAGGGATTTGAAAAAGCTCTTGCTAATGCAATGCTATTGGGGATTTTTATAAAATCACGCCCCTCTAGTACAGGGGTGTCAAACTTAAATACAAAGTGGAGAGAAATTGAACACTGGGACCAAGTCGCGGGCCAACCTCATTGTCTACTGGCCACCTTCCTCCCTTATAAAGTTCCCAGGTGTTAAAGGGCTCCACTTCCAACCCCTATGCAGTTCCCTGGTGTCTAGTGGCCCCTTCCTCCCCTATACAGTTCCCTAGTTTCTAGTGGCCCCATCCTCCCTCCCTCATATGGCTTCCCTGGTGATCTAGGGCTGCAACTCCAATATAGCTTCCCTGGTGGTCTAGAGTAGGCCAAACATAATGCAAAGTGGGGAAACCACTTGGGGGTCAAAATTAATGGCTCTGAGGGCCAGATTTGGCCCGCGGGCCTGAGTTTGACATGTATGCTCTAATAGGATCACAACCATAGCAGTACATTAGCAAGAGCTTTTCAAATCACAAAGCACTCAAATCACAAAGCACTTAAAAAAGCGCTCCTAGTGGGTTCCAGGCCTAAGGCTGTTTTTTTCTTTTGCATAAAAATTCAGATGCAAAAATTTACACAATTTCTGTGTGAAAAGCCCCTTACCTGCATCATGAATTTCCTGTTTATTTTTAGCAGCTCCACCCCCCCCCCCCTTCCGCCAAATAGTAACGTGTATCATTTTCACAGCTAGCGAGCGGCTTGACCTCTCAGTCTCAAGGTGACCTTGCTTATTCACCTGAAGGTAAGGTCATGATAAGTTCGAAGGAACTTGGCAACAGGATGACGTCTGTTGGACATAAGAGGACCTTCTGTGTCAGAGTGGGCGGTTGACAAGCATGAGAGCGAATCTGCAAAAAATTCAAAGGAGGGTCATTAAAACAGCCCCATCGCATGAGTGCCCTTTCCTCTCTTTTTCGCGTTACACGTTAGACGAGATCCCCATCACATGGATTTTGCCCGGGCGTCCTCTGTAAACGGGAACGATTGGCGGGTTACGTAACGAGAGGCGCACTATGCCCCATTAGCTCAGTGCCGACTCTTAGCGAGTGATGACCTTGAGATAATTGCATCACACGTCGTTTTACGCAGCTCAGGATTCTCGCTAAGGCTCTCGTCGCCAGGCCATTTACAGTTGTACAAGTTCTTCCAGTTTCCATGGCAACAATCAATATAATTCAGCCGCTAATCCTGCATACCTGCCGCGATGTATATTTATCTGGGGAAAGCAGGAGGAGATTAGGGGCTTTCGGAGCCAGTCCTACATGCACCCTTGAAGTATTAAGCTCGGCATAATGACCGTAAAGCGAGAGATATTGACGTAAATAAACAGTTTGGGGATGCCAGGTAATGTAAGTTATGCATTACATTTTTAAAGCGGAATATAACCCTGCATTTCAACTTTGCTCTAAAACATTATTTACAGTATATTATATGCAACCAGCATTTCTTTTTTTTACTAGACCAGCATTGGAAGGGTTAAACAGTGCTTTAAAGTTCCTGGAGATTTCTGCAGATGCATCCGAAGCTGAAATAGATACATTTTGTTTACATAAATGTATCTAAGTGTTGAATGTGACTCACTCATCTCTCTGACTGAGAAGGAGCTGGAGGACAGCTAAAGAGTGTGTAACATTTCTCAATAGATACATATAACTAAATAGAATGTAACAATCTGACCTTCTGCATATCTCTCCACGGAACTTTAAACCTCTGTGTTTAACCCTTCCAATGCTGGTCTAGTAAAAAAAAAATGCCTTTTGCATATAATATGCTGTAAATAATGTTTTAGAGCAAAGTTGAAATGGAGGGTTATATTCCGCTTTAAAGTCTTTACATTCTTTTTAAAGGGGTATGCCAATAAAAAAATAATAATAACCCTAAAGTCAAAAGGTTATGGTCTTGTGTGTATCCTGTCCTTGCTTGTTTAAAACCCTGTTCTTGACCGGCTAACGCCAATAGGCATCAGGACGGTGGACGTCCCCAGGATCGCCTAATGCCGAAAGACTTCAAGAGCAGTGGGCGGAGATTATTGGGCATTGCGCACTCTGATGTGCGCCCCTCCCCGCTTGAGGCGATCGCAGCTAGCAGACTGTTAGATGGAGAAACTGCCATCTATTTACATTGTACAGTGCTGCGATCTACTGCAGCGCTGCACTGGGGACAGTCGTGTCACTCGGCTGTCCCCTGGAGAGGCTCCGATCACGATCCCCTCTCATAGGCTGATGCCTATGAGAGAGGATAGCCCTGATTGGCTGTCGGGGGGAGGGAGGGGGGAAATAAAAATAAATACAAAAATGGAGAATTTTATTTAAAAAAATTACAAATAAGTTAATAAAATTAAAAAAATGGCATCAGCGCCCACCAACAGAAATCTCTGCTGGTGGGCAGAACAGGAGGGGGGAGGGAGGAATTCACTTGCATGCCAAGTTATATGGCTTTGCAGCGAGCTATTAAAGCTGCAGAACACTAAATTGTAAAAAAAATGTCCTGGTCACTAGGGTGGTGTAAGCCTGTGGCCCTGAACGGGTTAAACATTTCCCAGGCTTGGAAGCCATTTAAAGCGGACCCAAACCAAAAATTTTATTAAATTAAAAATATTTAGTTGCAGCACTCTGAAACATACAAAGATAAATAAACACTCCTTCAAGCCTATGAGCATTTCAGTGCATGCTTTTCACCCTTCTCTTTTCATAACTAGGGTTATACAGGTGGCAGCCATTAGCAATTCCTCCTTTGCCGGACACCACCTACTTCACCAGACTGCCGGATTCTGTCCCGGCAATATGAAAGGAAGGGAGGGGTTCAGTGGCGTAGCTAAGGAGCTGTGGGCCCCGATGCAAGTTTTACAATGGGGCCCCCCAAGCACTCTATACATAACAATTGATACAGTGCACCAAAACCTGCCAATGGCAACTACAGTGTCAGAGGTGCAAGAAGGGGATGGGGAACAGTTTGTTAATAATTACTACTATTCAAAGTATCTATAGAAGTGATTATTATGAGCACAGGAGCAATAGAGAGCTAACACTGTGGTTGAGGGAAGGCCCTTCGGGGCCCCTCTGGCCCAAGGGCCCCGATGCGGTCGCAACCTCTGCAACCCCTATTGCTACGCCCCTGGAGGGGTTTCTCCAATAAATGTAAAATATTTTATATATGTCATCATGCAGCTGAAAAAAGGCTGCTATTTATTATTATAAGTTAGAAAATAGATTATATTTCTGAAATCTTGTATTTTTTAATTTGGGTCCACTTTAACAATAGCCCCTGCAATGCATACACTTGAAAAAAGCGCCTGTTGAAAACGGTGCAGAATAGCGGTAGCAGAATATTGGTACATTTACAAATTTTCTGCTACTTCATTCAAACTCTAATATATCGGTAATATTGATGTATACATGTATTTTACTATTAACTAACTTCTGCCTACTCTTACACAGAACACTCCCTGGTGGTGGCTAAAACTTAACACCCCCCCCCCCCCATGTGGTGCCTAACCCTTTACCCCCACCCCTCTCACCCCCCAGTAGTGGGCAACTTATAACATTAACCTTCTGCCCCTTTCCACACCTAGCTTTAACTTCCCTTGAAATGCCTCCGGTTTAGGAGGGCGCCCGCTATAATAGCAGATGCAGTGGTCGTCCCGCTATGCGACTTGCTGCTACAGTAGACTACTTTGTATGTCCGTGTGTTGCCAACCCGGCTTGCCCGACCTTGAGAACTATCTCCCCAGTTTAGAGATAGTTCACAGATCAGTCAGTAACATCCTCCTATTGGTGTCACTCACGCTCTGGTCCTTCCTTCTCCCAGCCTGACTCCTCCCTGCGGGAGATTCTCAGGCTGCTGGAAGGTACTCATTCCATAGTGCAGTATTCCTTATTGCCTTTGTACCTGTCCTCCAGATATTGTCCTCAAAGTATTACTGTTGCACCAAACACTCATATCACTCAGGTGTCCAGAGGTTAGTAATATATCTGATTATCGGTGATTCTGCAGATCATCAATAATCAGGTATATATCTGCATTCTTGGTGATACTGCAGATCACCAATAATCAGACCCTCTCTGTGTTACACCGATCGTTACACCGACACTCTAAGCTGCCATCCTCCAGCTCCTGATACGTGGCATGTGATCGAGATGCACATCAGCAGCATCCTGCGACTGAGTCATGAGATTTCAGAGAGGCTCAGCGGCTAAAAGTAGGTGAGTGAAATGATGGTGAAGGACCTGGATGACTACAGGGGGCTGGAAAAAAACATGGGTAAGTTAAACTAGGGAACTTCGTGTCACTTTAGGTTCCCTTTAAAGTGTACTATTTTACAATAAAGTGTCATATTATTAATTTTACAAAATACGTTTTTTTTTTATAATTGTTTAAATCAATTTTCTCAAAAACTACAATGTCTTTTTGTAAATAAAATTTTGACCTGTTCCCACTAATCCCCTCAACCTATATAGCAATTTTGGTGTGTATGAATTATGTCGCCGGCGGGAGACTTGGGCGCAGGATACAGCCGGTATACGGCTTATCCAGCTGCTGCATAAGTCCAGGCGACGTTAATTACTATTCTCCCTCCAGGCCACCATGGATAATGGGGGAATGATGTAATTTGGCTTCCAGCTATTGCTGGCGGCCGAATTACGGTGTTTTAAAAATAACTTCAGCTCCATCTTCTGACGGCACCGAAGTTACTAACTGTGCGCCACTATAGTCGCAATTCCTATTACGGCCTATGCTGCGCACAAATCTCCTGCACTGGATACAACGTGCTCGATTTTGGTGACAATAGCGTGTATGGGGTCTTTGCTGTTAATGGTCAGCGCAAAATTCTGCATAATCACACAAAATTACAAATGGATTACACAACATCAATGTAAATTTGTGTGCAATAGTAATTGGCAGACTACAGTCATCACTATGGGTTGCCATGGCCTCAAAATGAACTGCGTTGGGAGCGCTATGGCCAAACACTCGCATTCCAATGTCACACTGATCCAACCCAGAACTCATTCCTCATCATTTATTTCCCTTTAATTTATAATTACCGTCATTTTGAGAAATTAGTCAAGGTCCTCTGCAATCGTGAATACTAATCATGTGTCATTAGAGGCAGTCATATGTGATTATCTTGGCTATACATTGAGCCACAAGTCCCGGCGTCCTGTGAGCGTACATATAATATCGCCACAATGAAATTGGGCACAAGTATTGTCGATAGTAGTATATTGGCAATATTACCGATATTCTACTACCGATAGCAGCTATTCTGGATAATACAATATCAGTAATTTTACCAATATGCTACTATCACCTTATATTATCCAAATCTAAAATTCCGTACATCTATGCCTAACACTAACCTCCAAATCCCCACCCCATCTAAGCCTAACACTAACACCCCCCATTTATGCCTAACCTCCCTGAAGCCATTAAACTGCTGCAGCTATTGTTTTGTAATTTATATATATAACCATTGTATTGTATAAGTGTCAAATAATGGCACTATATATACACCTAAAGAGGAACTCCAGTGAAAATAATGCAATAAAAAGTGCTTCATGTTTACAATAATTAAGTATAAATGATTTAGTGTATCATTGTAAAATCTTTTAAATCCCTAATTTACATTCTGACATTTATTACATGGTGACATTTTTACTGTTGGTAGGTGATGTAGCTGCTGCATGTTTTTTGGCAGTTGAAAACAGCTATTTCCCACAATGCAGCAAGGTTCCCAGACAGGAAACTGCCAGGAGTACGTACTTTTCTTGTTTCTTGTGGGAGGGGTTTCACCACAATATCAGCCATACAGCGCCCCCTGATGGTCTGTTTGTGAAAAGGAATAGATTTATCATGTAAAAGTGGGTATTAGCTACTGATTGGGATAAAGTTCAATTCTTGGTCGGAGTTTCTCTTTAACACTAACCACATACATGAAAGAAGTTCGCCCAAAATATCGGCTAGTAGAATATCGGTACATTTTACTAATATCGTATTATGAAGTATAAATTACGATAGGATAAAATCTGTAAATGATACCGATATTTTACTGCAGCTAAACCTAACCCTACTCTCACACAGAACCGTCCAACTACCTATGCCTAACCCTAACCAACTCCCCCCTTCCCAATGCCTAACCCTAAGGACCCCCCAGCTGACACCTAACCTTAACCCCCTCTCCCCACCAGGGCTTAACCTGAAACCCCTCACCTAACCTTAAATCCGAAGTATTCTATAGTTAAATGCTGTGTGAGTTTACCAGCATTCTGTGTTCTCGGATGTTATTAAAAATCCCATCCTGACATAATTGCAGTTCGGGCTGTTCCGTTGCTGCCGGAGTTCACATGAAAGACACAAGCCAGAAAATCACGTTCTAGTTGAATCGCTCTCCAGCAAATCTTCCGTTTTGGTGACAGAAATGATTTGCGCTCCGCGGACGGCGGATTGATTACGCTGTGATTGTGGCTGCTCTGTCCATGGTGCTGAAATCATTCAAGTGCTAAACTATGTTGTTAGCAGCAGTGCTGGAAATAGACAACAGTCCATGAAGTTCAGTCTGGGCTCATTTATATCTGGCTGAAAAGTAGCAGAGGAAGCAGCGCACAAACTTCCGACATCTCCTGGCAGCCTGAGATCTCCTTTATCAAGAAAACCGGAGATGAGAATAAAAAAATATTTATATAGACCATGGGCTTCCTTCAACCCCCTCCAGGCTAATTGCTCCCTCACTGTCCTCCACCACCTGGTTTGTCGCAACTGTCCCTGGAAAAGCCTTCATTCAGGGCCAGTCGGTGCAGGCACTGTCTGGCCGTGTGCAAACCCCTGCGCAACAGGAGCGCATTGGGATTGTATGCAGCTGGGCCACACATGTGTAGGTGGCCCTGAACTGGAGGACGTTCTGCGGCCAATTCAGTAGAACTAGGAGGCGGAAGAGAACGGTGAGGGAACAATCAGCCTGGAGGGGGCTGGAGGAAACCCCAGGTATGTATAGTTTTTCTTTCCTGCCCAATCTCAAGTTTACTTTAAAGAACACCTAAATTGATACCATATTTATTTCCTTTTAGGCCCCTTTCACACATGTGGCTTTGCAGGACTCTCCCCCCGCTGCATCTCATTGCAGTGGCCATTAATCTCTATGAGACAGGCCACAATACCCACGGTGAAACGACAGAAGTGCTGCACAAGTAATGCATAGACTGCTGCACCTTACCCTGCAATTCCCAGAAGTAAACTGGAAGTCCCATGTTATTTTTTTTAATCTTTTTTTAACGGTCACACTGTGACTTCCTGAGGACATTCTGGTGCTGGACGATCGCACCGTTATAGTGGGCAACCGGCCTGTAACAATATCCTGCTGATCTCTTTGGCTGCAGTATTGTCTGAATCACACACCTGAAACGAGCATGCAGCTAATCCGGTCGCACTTCAGTCAGAGCACTTGATCTGCATGGCTGTATAAGAGCTAATATGGACCTAGCAATTTCAAGGAGTTCACAGAGAGATCCTGCTACAACCTCTGAGTTGGCTGAAGTTGTGGCTTTGGTTGGTTTTTATGGTGAAGTGCAGCATGGAGATATGAGGTCCACCTTAGTTCACCAATGGTTTAGCATTTTTTCTATAACACCACCACTTACCCCCAGTCTCTGACACATTGATATGGGCCTAGAAGGACTCAGTATACAAAGTTCTATGGATCCACCTTAATTGGTTGCTAATATAAACTTAGAGTAGCTAATTTACAACCATCTTCTGGCTTAATTTAAAGCTAATCTGAGGAAGCGTGAATAAAAAAATAAAACAAAATCAAATATACAAACTGTCCCTTTTTCGGAGGGACAATCCCTTTTTGGGAGCCCTGTCCCTCTGTCCCTCTTTCCTCCTCATTTGTCCCTCTTTCAGGACTTTGTCCCTCTTTCTATGTAAATATATATATTTCTATAGTAAAAATGTGTTTGATTGACTCTAAACTTTATTCCCATCCTTTAAATTGATATAATACTAATTTTTATATGTTACTATGAAGGAAAATGAACCAGGATAGAAAGGACCAGTGTGGTTTGAATTATAAAACATATTTTTCTTATGAAATCTTTATGGTATGCGTGACTAGGGGCGTAGTGAGGGCATGGCCAGGGGTGTGGCATGAGCATGGCTTAAGTGTCCCTTTTTCTCATCTCAAAAAGTTGGGAGGTATGCAAATAGATACTCACCAAAAAAAGGGAAGGATCTGCATCCCATAGAGCTTTCCCAGTCCTTTCTCTGCCTCCTAATTCCACCACTGTCCCAAGTTCAAAATTCATGTCTTCATTTACTCTTTGGAAGCATTTGCATCACTGAGTTATTCCGAAGATGTGCGTATCTGTACTGAACATGCAAAGCCTGGACTTGCACGTGTGCATCTTCGGTAGAACTTGGGGACATGGGTAGTGATGCTCAAATACCCCTTTTCAAAATTCGAGTTAGGTCGAATTCGAATAGTAAATTATTCGAGATCAGTCGAATATTCGAGTCGAATAATTTTTACTATTCGATTCGACATCGGAATTCGAGCTCACTATTCGAGTCGGTATTCGAGCTCATTATTCGAGCTGACTATTCGAAATGGCCTTAAATAGCTTCCAACACTTGTTTTGAGGGTGAATGATGCAAGAAACCTCTTTTTTTCCAAGTAACAACAGCAAGTGATTATGTGGGGATGTTCCTTTAAAAAAAAAAAAGTTGAAAAGAGAAGTTGTGTCCAGAAATTTGTTCAGTACTGTATATACTTCTTCTTCTTCTTCTTCTTCATCTTCTATATCTTCTTCTTCTTCTTCTTTATCTTCTATATCTTCTTCTTATTCTTCTTCTTCTTCTTCTATATCTTCTTCTTCTATATCTTCTTCTATATCTTCTTCTTCTTCTTCTATATTGTCTTCTTCTTCTTCTTCTTCTTCTTCATCTTCTTTTTCTTCATCTTCTTCATCTTCTTCTTCATCTTCTTCATCTTCTTCTTCTTCTTCATCATCATCTTCTTCATCTTCTTCTTCTTCTTCTTCATCTTCTTCTTCATCTTCTTCTTCATCTTCTTCTTCATCTTCTTCATCATCTTCTTCTTCATCTTCTTTTTCTTCATCTTCTTTTTCTTCATCTTCTTCATCTTCTTCTTCTTCTTCATCTTCTTCATCTTCATCTTCTTCATCTTCTTCATCTTCTTCATCTTCTTCTTCTTCTTCTTCATCTTCTTCTATATCGTCTTCTTCTTCACTTATTTCTCTTTTCAAATTTTTTTTTTTAAAGAAATGCAGCTATTTTTGAGTGTAACAAATAGCTGGTGGCGCACGCATGTTGGAAGCGCCATTGTATGTGCTCCCTGGCAGTGGAAACACACAGACAGCAGGAGGTAAATTCAGCAGCAGGAGGAGGAGGATGAGTGTGTGGCAGCAGGCAGTCAATGAGGCAGGCAGCGTGACATAATAGCCCTGGTACCTAGCGGTGATACCAGGGCTGTAAATAAACACAGCAGGCAGGAGGTCCCAGACAGCGGTCGTGCAGCCCACATCGTGTCCAATACACCACTGGGACAACACAGTTTTCAACCCGGGCACCTCAGAAAAATTAACCTTTTTTTTTTTTTTTTTTTTTTTTGTTTTGTTTTTACAACAAATTACACAGATATAGCTATTTTTTGACGTAATAGCTGGTGGCAGAGTGGCAGCAGAAGGTAAATCTGTGTACCCTGGCGTTGGGAAACACAGACAGACAGACAGACAGACAGCAGCAGGAGGAATGGAGGAGTAATGTGAGCAGCTATTGTTTGACGTAATAGCTGGTGGCAGAGTGGCAGCAGAAGGTAAATCTGTGTACCCTGGCGTTGGGAAACACAGACAGACAGCAGCATCAGCAGGAGGAATGGAGAAGTAGTGTGAGTGTGGCAGCAGGCAGGCAGCGTGACATAATAGCCCTGGTACCTAGCGGTGATACCAGGCCGTAAATGAACACAACAGGAGGTCCCAGACAGCGGTCGTGCAGCCCACATTGTGTCCAATACACAACTGGGACAACACAGTTTTCAACCCGGGCACCTCAGAAAAATTAAACCTTTTTTTTTTTTTTTTATGGTTTTGTAGTTTTGGTTTTACAACCAATTACACAGACAGATATAGCTATTTTTTGACGTAATAGCTGGTGGCAGAGTGGCAGCAGAAGGTAAATCTGTGTACCCTGGCGTTGGGAAACACAGACAGACAGACAGCAGCAGCAGCAGCAGGAGGAATGGAGGAGTAATGTGAGCAGCTATTGTTTGACGTAATAGCTGGTGGCAGAGTGGCAGCAGAAGGTAAATCTGTGTACCCTGGCATTGGGAAACACAGACAGACAGCAGCATCAGCAGGAGGAATGGAGGAGTAGTGTGAGTGTGGCAGCAGGCAGGCAGCGTGACATAATAGCCCTGGTACCTAGCGGTGATACCAGGCCGTAAATGAACACAACAGGAGGTCCCAGACAGCGGTCATGCAGCCCACATTGTGTCCAATACACAACTGGGACAACACAGTTTTCAACCCGGGCACCTCAGAAAAATTAAACCTTTTTTTTTTTTTTTTTTATGGTTTTGTAGTTTTGGTTTTACAACCAATTACACAGACAGATATAGCTATTGTTTGACGTAATAGCTGGTGGCAGAGTGGCAGCAGAAGGTAAATCTGTGTACCCTGGCGTTGGGAAACACAGACAGACAGACAGCAGCAGCAGCAGCAGGAGGAATGGAGGAGTAATGTGAGCAGCTATTGTTTGACGTAATAGCTGGTGGCAGAGTGGCAGCAGAAGGTAAATCTGTGTACCCTGGCGTTGGGAAACACAGACAGACAGACAGCAGCAGCAGCAGCAGGAGGAATGGAGGAGTAATGTGAGCAGCTATTGTTTGACGTAATAGCTGGTGGCAGAGTGGCAGCAGAAGGTAAATCTGTGTACCCTGGCGGTGGGAAACACAGACAGACAGCAGCATCAGCAGGAGGAATGGAGGAGTAGTGTGAGTGTGGCAGCAGGCAGGCAGCGTGACATAATAGCCCTGGTACCTAGCGGTGATACCAGGCCGTAAATGAACACAACAGGAGGTCCCAGACAGCGGTCGTGCAGCCCACATCGTGTCCAATACACAACTGGGACAACACAGTTTTCAACCCGGGCACCTCAGAAAAATTAAACCTTTTTTTTTTTTTTTAATGGTTTTTTGGTTTTGTTTGTAAAACCAATTACACAGATATATAGCTATTGTTTGACGTAATAGCTGGTGGCAGAGTGGCAGCAGAATGTAATTCTGTGTACCCTGGCAGTGGGAAACACAGACAGACAGCAGAAGGGCAGTACACAGCAGCCCACTGTAGGTGTAAAATGTGTGGCTGCAGGCGACGTAATAGTCAAACTGAACCAGGCTGGCTTAGTGAGCAGGAGCCAGGAGGTGGTAAAGGGTGGTAAGGCACATTAACGATGGTTCTTAGCCAGTTCATGTCCCCCTCTCGCCGACAACAGGGGCCAGGAACTCGCCTTCCACCCACGCCTGGTTCATCTTGAGAAACGTCAGTATGTCCACAGACTTGTGAGACAGACGTGAGCGTTTCTCGGTGACCACACCACCAGCTGCACTGAAGCAGCGCTCGGACAGCACGCTGGAAGGGGGGCAGGACAGCACTTCCAGGGCGTACTGCGCCAGCTCGCTCCAGATCTCCAGGCGCTTGACCCAATACTCCATGGGATCAACAGGGGCATCGCTGTCAAGCCCGCTGTAGGACCCCATGTAGTCAGCCACCATGCGGGTCAGGCGCTGGCTGTGACCGGTGGAGGATGCTGCTGCATGCACCTCCTCTCTAGTCACTGCTGCCGGAGCCTCTACAGTCCTGTAGAGCTCGTGGCTGAGAGACAGCAGGTCTGTGGGGCGCTTGCTGCTGGATGCAGGCACCTGCTGCTGCCTCTGTGCTGGCTGCTGGACAGTGGGGGTGGAAGGCTGGGGGAAGGCTTCCTCCAAGCGCTCAACAAGGGCCTGCTGCAAGCTCCTTATGTGTTGCGCTGGGTCTCCTCCTGCAGGCGGCAGGAACTGGCTCAACTTCCCCTTGAGGCGTGGGTCCAACATCATGCTGATCCAGATGTCCTCCCTCTGCTTCATCTGGATCACCCTGGGGTCTCTGCGCAGGCACGTCAGCATGTGCGCTGCCATTGGGAAGAGGCGGGCCACGTCTGCTGGCACATCGACGGCAGTGCTGCTGTCCTCATCCTCCTCCTCTGCCTCGTCAGCCTCATCCTCTCTCCACCCCCGCACCAATTCAGCTGCACTGTGCTGCTCCCCCTCATCAGCAGCAAGGTCAGGGACCTCCACCAAGTCCTCCTCCTCCTCCCCCTCAGAGGTGGACTGTGCAGCTGCTTGCCGCTCCTGCTGGTCCAAGGCTGCCGCTCCCTGTTCCAGCAAAGCATCGAGGGCCCTGTTCAGCAGACAAACCAGGGGCACCCACTCGCAGACCATAGCATGGTCCCTGCTCACCATGTTAGTGGCCTGCAGAAAGGGAGCCAGCACTAAGCACACCTGCTGCATGTGCCTCCAGTCATCATCGGGGACGATGGACGGGATGTTGCTGGTCTTGTCCCTTCTCTGAGCGGCGGAAACAGTGGCCAGGGCAAGGTACTGTTTGACAGCGCGCTTCTGTTCAACCAGACGCTCCAACATCGCCAGGGTGGAGTTCCAGCGAGTCGGAACGTCAAGGATCAGCCGATGGCGTGGCAGATCCAGCTCCTTTTGCACTTCTTCCAGGCTCGCACAGGCTGCAGCCGAGCGCCGGAAGTGACGCACAACGTTCCTTGCCGTTTCCAGCAGTTCGCCCATCCCCTGGTAGGTGCGCAAGAACTTCTGCACCACCAGGTTCAGCACGTGGGCAAGACAGGGGATGTGGGTCAGGTTTCCCCTGTCTATTGCGGCAACCAGATTGGCCCCATTGTCGGCCACCACCTCTCCGACTCTGAGGCCTCTGGGGGTCAGCCAAATCCTCTCCTGCTCCTGGAGTTTGGCCAACACATGGGTTGCCGTCAGCTTGGTCTTCCCAAGGCTGACCAAGTGCAGCAGCGCTTGGCAGTGGCGGGCCTTCACGCTGCTGCTGAGGCGGGGGGTTTGGCCAGGTGTGCCGGAGGATGGCAGAGGATCGGAGGAACCTGCTGCAGTTCCCCTGACCCTGCGGGGTGGCACCACCCACTGTGTTGCTGCTGCTGCTGTGCCCGCTGCTGCTCTCCCATCCTCACCCCCTTCCACCAAGCTGACCCAGTGGACAGTGAAGGACAGGTAGCGGCCTGTCCCGAAGCGGCTGCTCCAGGAGTCCATGGTGACGTGGACCCTTTCACCAACCGCGTGCTCCAGCCCTCGCTCCACATTGGCCATCACAAAGCGGTGCAGTGCAGGAATGGCCTTGCGGGAGAAAAAGTGTCTGCTGGGGAGCTGCCAGTCTGGGGCTGCGCAAGCAAGCAGCGCACGAATGTCGCTCCCCTCCTGCACGAGCGTGTACGGCAGGAGTTGGGAGCACATGGCCCGTGCCAGCAAGCCGTTCAGCTGCCGCACGCGACGGCTGCTGGGAGGCAGAGCCCTAACCACCCCCTGGAAGGACTCGCTCAAAAGGCTCTGGCGTGGCCTTTTGCTGGCACGGGAATCAGCAGACACAGCGGAGGAGGCCACTGAGGACTGGCTGCCAGAACAGGCCTCAGTGTCGGCGGCAGGAGTTGCAGAGGGGGGAGGAGCAGTGCGTTTCCGCACTCCTGCTGGTGCTGCTGGAGGAGCAGGAGGGCGGGTGGCTGCTGTTGCTGCTGCTGCTGAAGGCTGTGCAGTGATGGGTGTGGTGCCACTGCCAGCACCAGATGCCTTCAGCCTCTGGAACTCCTGATGCTGGTGGAAATGTTTCGCAGCAAGGTGGTTGATGAGCGAGCTGGTGCAGAACTTTAAGGGGTCTGCACCTCTGCTCAACTTCCGCTGACAGTGGTTGCAAGTGGCGTACTTGCTGTACACTGTGGGCATGGTGAAAAAGCGCCAGATTGGTGACAGAAACATCCCCCTACGGCATGGAAGCGCTGCTGCCTGTCTCCCTGTGGTGGTTGGGGGGGGGGGGGGGGCTTGGGGGGCTTGGGTGCGGCTGGTGGTGGTACTGGCAGATGCTGCTGCTGCTGCTGCTGAGCCTGAGACACCAGCAGGCTGTGGGACCTGCCTACTGCTGCTGCCAATGCTTGCAATGATGCGCCTCCTTGCAAGGCCCACAAGAGCATCCTCCTCCTCCTCCTCAGAGCTGCTGAGGACGACATCCCCTGGAGGTGGTGGCACCCAGTCTCTGTCTGTCACCGGGTCATCAACATCCTCCCCCTCCTGAAACATGTCCTGCTGGGATGAGGACCCCCCAAACTCCTCTCCTGATGCATGGATGGGCTGCTTGACTGTCGCCACAGTCTTGCTGTCCAATCCCTCATCCCCCAAAGTGCCCATCAGCATCTCCTCCTCAAGATCGCCAACAACAGCAGACAATTTACTCATGATGCCTGGGGTCAAAAGACTGCTGAATGACAGGTCGGCGAGTGACGGTGAACTGGCCTCCTCCCCAGACCCTGCTGGGCGGCTGCTGCGAACAGGGGTGGTGGTGGTGAGGGTGGAGGCCTCAGATGCAGAGCTGATGGCGGGCTGCTCATCCTCCGTCATGAGTTGCACCACAGTGTCTGCATGCTTTTCCTCAATGGGACGTTTCCGACCCGGCTGGAGGAAAATCGGAGCAGGTGCTACACGCTGCTGCTGCTGTGTCTCTGCAGCGTGAGTTGCAGATGCTCCTGCTGGGCGGTGCCCAAGGCGTCCACGGCCAGTGGCTATGGGAGGAATGTTAGCCACTGACGCTGCTGCTGCTGCTGCGGAACTGTGCATGGTGGCGCGCCCGCGCCCGCGGCTTGCCACAATGCTGCTCCCTCTCCTCCTGATTCCCTTGCTGCCCTTCCCCTTGCCCAAACCGCGCTGGCTGCCACTTCCAGACATCTTCGATGTTTTGGGCGTATAGACAAAAGTTTTTTAAAAGGGCGGTTGAAAAGTGGGGTACTTTAATGGAGTGGGTTGGTGGGTGAGGTGACTGAGTGAGTGTCCCTAGTACAGTAAGTAAGTAGTAACAGTCAGGAAGTACAACTAGCAGTTACAATAATCAGTAGTAATCACAAGTAAATTTAGTGTGTGTACACTACAGACAGTGAGTGCACGCACGCGCAAACACGCGCAGGAGCTAGCCTATGAACAGTGACTGAGTGTCCTAGACTCCTAGTACAGTAAGTAGTAACAGTAAGTACAACTAACTAATTACAATAATCAATCAGTTATCAGAAGGAAATAGAGTGTGTGTAGTGTGTACACAGACAGTGAGTGCACACACGCAGGAGCTAGGAGCCTATGAACAGTGACTGAGTGTCCTAGACTCCTAGTACAGTAAGTAGTAACAGTAAGTACAACTAACTAATTACAATAATCAATCAGTTATCAGAAGGAAATAGAGTGTGTGTAGTGTGTACACAGACAGTGAGTGCACACACGCAGGAGCTAGTAGCCTATGAACAGTGACTGAGTGTCCTAGACTCCTAGTACAGTAAGTAGTAACAGTAAGTACAACTAACTAATTACAATAATCAATCAGTTATCAGAAGGAAATAGAGTGTGTGTAGTGTGTACACAGACAGTGAGTGCACACACGCAGGAGCTAGTAGCCTATGAACAGTGACTGAGTGTCCTAGACTCCTAGTACAGTAAGTAGTAACAGTAAGTACAATTAACTAATTACAATAATCAATCAGTTATCAGAAGGAAATAGAGTGTGTGTAGTGTGTACACAGACAGTGAGTGCACACACGCAGGAGCTAGTAGCCTATGAACAGTGACTGAGTGTCCTAGACTCCTAGTACAGTAAGTAGTAACAGTAAGTACAACTAACTAATTACAATAAGCAATCAGTTATCAGAAGGAAATAGAGTGTGTGTAGTGTGTGTACACAGACAGTGAGTGCACACACGCAGGAGCTAGTAGCCTATGAACAGTGACTGAGTGTCCTAGACTCCTAGTACAGTAAGTAGTAACAGTAAGTACAACTAACTAATTACAATAAGCAATCAGTTATCAGAAGGAAATAGAGTGTGTGTAGTGTGTGTACACAGACAGTGAGTGCACACACGCAGGAGCTAGTAGCCTATGAACAGTGACTGAGTGTCCTAGACCCCTAGTACAGTAAGTAGTAACAGTAAGTACAACTAACTAATTACAATAAGCAATCAGTTATCAGAAGGAAATAGAGTGTGTGTAGTGTGTGTACACAGACAGTGAGTGCACACACGCAGGAGCTAGTAGCCTATGAACAGTGACTGAGTGTCCTAGACTCCTAGTACAGTAAGTAGTAACAGTAAGTACAACTAACTAATTACAATAATCAATCAGTTATCAGAAGGAAATAGAGTGTGTGTAGTGTGTACACAGACAGTGAGTGCACACACGCAGGAGCTAGTAGCCTATGAACAGTGACTGAGTGTCCTAGACTCCTAGTACAGTAAGTAGTAACAGTAAGTACAACTAACTAATTACAATAATCAATCAGTTATCAGAAGGAAATAGAGTGTGTGTAGTGTGTACACAGACAGTGAGTGCACACACGCAGGAGCTAGTAGCCTATGAACAGTGACTGAGTGTCCTAGACTCCTAGTACAGTAAGTAGTAACAGTAAGTACAACTAACTAATTACAATAATCAATCAGTTATCAGAAGGAAATAGAGTGTGTGTAGTGTGTACGCAGACAGTGAGTGCACACACGCAGGAGCTAGTAGCCTATGAACAGTGACTGAGTGTCCTAGACTCCTAGTACAGTAAGTAGTAACAGTGAGTACAACTAACTAATTACAATATTCAATTACAATAATCAATCAGTTATCAGAAGGAAATAGAGTGTGTGTAGTGTGTACACAGACAGTGAGTGCACACACGGAGGAGCAGCTAGTAGCCTATGAACAGTGACAGTGAGTGTCCTAGTACAGTTACAGTATATAACTACAATACTAATACAATCAGTAGTAAAGGACAGCAGAAATACTGGTATAGAATAGAGAGAAATAAACAGAGGACAGGAGGACAGCTGCCCACACAGGCAGGCCCTGAGGCCTAAAGCTGTAAGCCTGCAGCAGCTGGCCTGTCTCTTTGTAACACAAAAGCTACTAACTAAAATACAATGTCTAACTAACTAACAACAATATAGGTGTGTATAGGAGGTGTATGTGAGCAAAAACGCTAGGTAAATGACCACAATAAAGCTCTTGCTAAGCCAAAGCACAAAGGAGCAACTCTCTCTCTATGCAAGTCTCAGGCAAGGACGGAGAAACGTAACATGGCGGCCGCTATTTATAGGGTAGGGGCTGGCCAGGGTCCCCCTCTGTGATTGGCTGCCGTCAGAGGGCCTGGGAGCCCTCTGATTGGCTCTAAGGACATCAATCTGGGCTATGACGCTATTCGAGCTCGGTACCGAGCTCGAATAGCGCCGTTTGCTCGAATAGCTCGAATAGTGAATGGGCTATTCGAGTGTACGCGAATAGCCCATTCGAATAGCTACAGCTATTCGGAGCTCGAATACCGAGCTCGAATAGCTGGAAAAGAGCTCGAATATTCGAGCTACTCGAATATTCGAGCTCTGCTGAGCACCACAGGACATGGGTGCTTCTGAAGGCTGCTCAATAAAGAAAAAAATTCGGTCTGCTGCAGGTCAAATAATTTTATCAAGGGGACAGTGGTGGAAAAAGGGTATGCCTAGAGGACCAGAAAAACTCTATGGGTTCCAAGACTCCCTCTCTCCACAGGGGAGTATCTAAGTCTTCTATTTTTTAGGTCGCTTTGGGTTAACTTGAGTGACCACTTGGTGACAGCCTAGACAGATCAACAGCATTCCTGCATACAGTTTCTTATCTCCGGGGGCCATAGGGAGGTCCACAGATTGACTAAGGGGTAGTGAGGGCCTAGGCAGTCTGAGCTTTTCTTTTCTTGCCCTTCGGACCCTTTTAGTAAGAAAATAATTAGGGTAAAAGGATCAGAGAAGGTGGCAGCTAGGACCCTCAACACCCACCATGTCCTAGGAATCCTCCAAGCTTACCTTACAGATGATCGGCCTCTGGAGAGGACACTGGCATCACAATCTGCAGCAGATCTCCACCACAGTTTCTGCCTTTATGTTGAGATAATGGAATTCTCCTTCAAACTCTCATCATCAGGATAAAAATACAGCAGAGTACAAAAAGTCAATGAACAGACAGTAAAGATAATACAAAGCCAGTGTCATTTAGGGAAAAAGATTCACATATGTTTCCTCCAGAAAAGAATCTGGAATTAATAAATGTGACTGTTAAGCAAACAAGCGTTTTCTCACATTTTTACAACTGTACCATATGTTGGCAATTTGCTTCATTTGCATAATCATTAAGGCTCCGCTCTTAAAAGGAGGCAATTATTTCAATCATTTTCCAGCCTAATTCTTTACCTTAGAAGACATATCGGGCAGTGGCAATGTTTGGATCTGTTTCAGAACTCCGAGGAGGAGGAAGTTGTAGCAGAACTTTTATTTAAAAGGATCACTCCGCCTGGAAGACTTGTTTCCGTTATGTATGGAGAGAGCTGACCTGAGTTTCCATGTCTTTAGGGGATTCCACCCATCACAACCATCTCCAAACTGTCTGGTTTACCAAACAAGACAGCTACTTCGGCCACCCTGCCCAGCCACCACCAGTCTACTACCATTCCAACACCATTCCCTCACCAGTTCATCACCCGGGACCCACCAGAGGTGGACCATGATGGGTCCATTACCTGGAATCCACCACCAGTCCACTGTCAGTCCACCACGAGCCCATCAGCAGTCAATCATCAATGCATCACCATTCCACCACCAGGCGTCTACTAGCAATGGTCCACCACTTGCTCACCACCAGGATTCGTCCACCACCAGGAGTGAACCACCAGGAGTCCACCAGCTGCCCACCACCATGGTCCACAACACTTCTTGGCTGCAGGCATCATATTTAGTATAAGTTTGTGTAGGAGAAGACAGGCGAGGCATCAGTCTTCATGCAAATTAAAGAGACACTGAAGCGAAAAAAAATATATGATATAATGAATTGGTTGTGTACTATGAATAATTACTAGAAGATTAGCAGCAAAGAAAATATTCTCATATTTTTATTTTCAAGTATATAGTGTTTTTCTAACATTGCATCATTCTCTAATATGTGCAGATTACACAACACTCAGCATTCAAAATGATTCTTTCAGAGCAGTCTGTGAACTAATGAACTCTCCTCTGCCAGAGGAAAAGTAAATAGTTAACTAACAGTTGAGATAATAAAAGTCAGAAAACAGCCCTCTCCACGACTTTTGAAAGTCGTAGAGATAATGGCTTTTTTGTATAGAGATAACAACTGGAGTTTCTTAACTCTTCCTCTACTGGAAACAATTAGACTGATGTATCTGACCTTAATGTTTTATTTCTTAGCTGTACTACACATATAAATCATAATATCATAGTTTTGTTTTTTTCGCTTCAGTGTCTCTTTAAGGTTTATTGTGGATTCAGCAAACAGGGCATAGCAAAGTGTACATGTACAGAAACACCGGCCTTATAGCCGTTTCCCGGGAATCCTGCTTCATCTTCAGAGACCACAGTGTCTGAAAACCCACCTGTTCAGTTTGGCATTTGCAGAAATATATTTTTTGTTGTGTGAATACTTCATCCTTCTACCAACTACTGAATCTGAGAGAGCCTAAGCGCTTAGAGTCTTATGGGAGAAAAGCGCTATAGAAATGTTATTGTTAACATAAACGCCATCCATTGACTACCAAAAAAAAGTGTAAACCAAACAAGTCATACTAATTCCGTTTTCCGATTTTAATTCCACAGAATCCGAATCAGCATCCCTACAGGTAAGTTAAAATGGGCAGATAAGTTTTACTTTCACAGAAAATGTGTGACTTTGGTGTCCTCTATCAATTGGAGGGGGTGGATTATCCCAACATGGTCAATTTCATCTACAGATATGCAATATTTTGTTTCAGCCTCCTCAGTCTATTACAGACAGTCTATAAACCCTCAAGCAAGAGGAATTCGCAGAGAGACACGTAATGCAATAGACTCTGACAATCGTCCTCTTGAAAAGGCGCAGTAAGCTGGTTCAGTGAATTCCATCCATCACAGCTGACCTGCTCAGACGGTGCTGCTCAGTGGAGTGCACACAGCGCACAGTCCCTGCAGGAGTCCAACGCTCCTCTGTCACAGAGAACTCCCTGCTCACTCCCAGTTACTGCAGATCTGTCTCCCAAGCCCCATTCATCAAGTGCTGAGTGCAAAGGACAAACTGCTCTCCTGCCAGAAAGTCACAGAGAATCCGAGCCAACTCCTCAGCCTCCCTGACAAAAGAGCGTTACACTTCCCCGGGATCAGGCGTAGAGCAGAACAGATTACTGACACCTCGCACAGTAATTCCACTTCATAAAATGAGGATTTTAAAAGACCACTAGTGAACAAAAATAGTACAGTTTAAAATACAATCATATAAAATGTATGTTTCTCCCAAAGGAAAAAGCAACATCAATGACCATTTTCCTATGTTGCTGTCACCTACAGGAGGTAGTAAACAGCTGACAGACCTGACAGGGGTTTTTGACTAGTCCACCTCCTCATGGGGTATATTTCACATTATTACCTTATACTTTACAAATCCGTTCCCAGAAAAGGATCTAACCAAGGATTGGACAGAGCAACTGTAGTCCGGTAAATAAAATAAACAACTGAGAAGTCTCCAATAAGGAGATGGACTCTGAGTTCTCCTCCCAGACTATTCTGGGAGATCAGGGCCCATGTGCAATTCATTTTTCCTCCTGTGTTTTTTTCTCCAATGTGAGATTTTTACATCTTATTAATAAAATGCATTTTAAACCCACTAGCAAGAAAGAAAATACTCAAAATAATGTTTTTAGTACTTCTTCATTTACTTTTTGGTGTATTTTTCAATTTTAAAATGCTTAAAAGTTATTTAAAGAGAATACAAAAATTATGCCCTAAGTGATAACTCAGGAGTAAAAGTTAATTGCATACGGGCCCAGGTATTATTTCTGTTGGCTTCAGAACTGTCACAGTAAAGAAGCATTTTGTAGTTTCATCCCGCAGACCTGCCAGCAGTAAAGATGTCACCACCTGTGATAAATTTAAGAATGTAAATAAGGGTGAGAAAAGATTTTACACGGGGCAAACACAAGATAAATAATTTATAAAGTTACATTGTAACCTGCAGCCACCCTGTGCAGGCGCCGTCACTGAACTATTCTCTGGTTCCCTGCAGTGCCCTTTTTGGACGAGAGCGCTCTGAGCATGCCCAGTATGGGGAAATCTTCACTGCGCATGCACAGAACACTCCCAATTACGGAGCCTGATTGAGGTGTCTCTCCATCTTAACTCTTGCTCCCCGGGGGGCTTTGCAGAGTTTTTGGCAGAGTAGCGTCTCACTTGTGCTGGAGGGCAGGTGAGACACTATACTGCCAAAGACTCTGCAGGGGCCCCAGGAAGCACAGTTAAGCCGGGAGGGGATTGGGAGGGAGGGTCAGAAGCCGTCTCATGGGCCCAGGAGGGAATTTTGGCTGCAACAAAGGGCCCCTAATTCTGCTTTTTTGTTCAGGGGGTGTTTGTTGGGGGCCCCAGACTAATTTTGCCCTGGGGCCCCATTGTCACCAGAACCGGCCCTGCTCATTAGAATTCAGAGGCTTCCCCTACCGAGGTAAATATCTGTCTTTTAATCTGTTAAAGTCACAGGTTTACTTTAAAAGTAAAAAAAAGTTATAAACCTGTATCAGGGCTGCACAGTGTTTTTGCCATAACTAAAGTGACCTTTTCTTTCTCAGTCTGTAGCCAGTTATGAATTATCAGAACTGAGAGTAAGCCTGAGCTGCTTTACCTCTCTAGTTGGGAATCTGTATTCTACATTTCATTAGTTTTCAATGTGAACAGCCCAGTTATGTTCCTCTTCCTGCAGGCGTAATTAGCTGCGCAGACCAAGTACAGTTGTTACTTGTTTCACACACCTGCATAAGCTGAGTCACTCTCAGGAGGCACTGAGCCTCCTAGTCCAAAACTAAAAAATGAACCATCTGCAAATAGATGCAAAAAAAGTAGAACTTGGCACACATTTCATTTCCTGGGATGGACGATCTCTGCAGATGGTGACTGCAGCTATGAGAGAGAGAGGAAAGGTGTAATGTATCTTTAATTACTTTTGATGAAAGGGGATGATCCACAAAAGAACTTAGATAGCCATGCATGTTGCTGGGATACCACGAGTTACCCTACTTGCATAACGCACATCACCTAGGTTACGCAGGATGCACTTTTTGCAGTTGCACTTGGTTGCTACTTGGCAGTTGCGTGCTGTCAGTTCTCTAAATCAACCTAAACCTGATATCTATGACATCTAACTGCTAAACAGTAACCAGCACAACTGTCATCTTCCTGTTTATAATTTACCTGCATCAGTGTTTTACTTCAGCTATTTGGATATGCCTGAAAAAGGGAACTAGGTCCCAGAAAGCTTGCATCATTCAACTCTTTCAGATAGCCAATAAAAGGTATTACTTTTACAAAACTTTTTCAACCTACATAATTCTACAAATACAAACTCGGCATCCTGAATTTGTACTGTATTCCAATCTGTAACATGTTACTGTTGTTTTATAAATACTGAATTCCCAGGTCACTCAGATCCTGGGTGATGCTAAACGTCACAGTCACCTCATCCGTTACCTGTGCCAGACAGATGAGACAAAGTGATTCGTGTACTGCCGGTACTGCCGCTGGCAAGGTCATGTGACCTGTCCCTGACATGTTCTGCAGACCAATCACTCATCATGTGACCTGCCACTGACACGGGACAAGTTGTGCTGTAGTCCCATCGCTCATCATGTGACCTGGGAGGAGCAGAAGGTAAATGTAGATGTTGTATTACAGTTCAAAATTGCTTTATCTGCCAATAACAATGTATTGCAGCGATCATTTGTATCCTCTGTGTCATTTGTAGTGTCAGCTATATGCTGGAGTCTTTAAACTCTTGTATAGTACTGGAGCCCGGAGGCAGCGATGGCCAATGCGATACAAATAATTCTGGCTTACTTGCAAATGCAGCTTTTACTGAGCCGAACAAAATTATTAGATTGTTAGGAGGCCAGAGAGGTGAGTTACATCACCCCTCTGCAATTCAGGGGGCCCATCACTGGCCTGAATAAGGCACAACATAGACCCCCTTATTGACATTGCTGAGACTCATCCCTTGGCTATGGGCCCCATAGCAGCCAGGGGTTATGCTAAGATTTATGGAGGGGTTAGTACCTTACATAGAAGGGAGGTTATACGAGGTTTTTGGGAGGGGTTAGTACTTTGCACAGAAGGGAGGTTGTGCTAGGTTTTGGGGAGGGGCTAGTAATTTAAACGCAAGGGGTTATGCTGGGTGTTAGGGAGGAGTTAGTTCTATGTACAGAAGGGGGCTATGTCAGATTATGGGAAGGTGTTAGTATTTTGCTCAGAAAGAGGCTATGCCAAGATATGGATAGTTTGCAGGACCAGAGGGAACTCCGCTTGGTTTTGAGCCATAAAAAATATTAGCACTGTTCGCAAAACCTTCCAATTCAGAGGCAGAATTCTGACAGCTTGCGAGGAAAGTACACGGTGCAGAGCTGTCAGGGCCAGATTTACCCGGGGTGAAGTTATACGGCCGGCCGGTCTGTGGATTTTAGCTACGTCTTCGGTGAGGCATTCCACAGTACAAATTCTTCAAAGCCATAAAAATGATCTGCAACAAAATAACAGCATTTTTTTTTTATGTTTACAGCGGCTCAGCCGTGCCCTAAATCTTCCACGCAGAAGACGGACAGTCCCAGCGCAGCCGCGTGTCTGTGCCATCGCTCCCTCTATATCATCCTCTATTGTTTTCTGAAAAGTCAATAACGCCAAAAAAGTTTACCGAGGCCGTGAATCACTCTCCGGTTTAACGCCCTGTTTTTTATTTGCTGCTGTAAACAATATCATTTCCTGGTTACGCAGCCATAATTCCCCACCAGAGCAAGATTATGTAGAATCATTCTGGGTTATTTTTTTTGGGGGGAGGGGGAATTTTGGGGAATGTCTACCTATATGTTCCATAAATAACCGTGATAAAAAGGCGTCGTAGGAAAGGGCAAACGTGTCAGCGTCCGCGGCGATTCCCATCAGTCAGACGTTTGCAGATGGCAATCTTTTACTTTTCAATTTCATTTTGGCCGCATAGCTGATGGGATTATCTAGTTCCATCGCAAGGACGCTGAATGAAGCCGCCTGTCTCAGTGCTGCGTCCAACGCTAAGATACACAACTTTAATCAAGGATCTGGAAACCGCTGGCGTCTGGCGCATTTTGTACATGCTTCTGTTGGAAAAGACCAGGCGTGTAATTATACACAGCATCGCGGACGCAGCTATTGAGGGTAGACTGTAGTTCAGGCACTGTATGGTGTCACTTAGAGCCAGGGGGTAGCTAGTAGAGTTGGGCCGAACCTCCGATTTTAGGTTCGCGAACCTGGTTCGCGAACTTCCGCGGAAGGTTCGGTTCGCGTTAAAGTTCGCGAACCGCAATAGACTTCAATGGGGATGCGAACTTTGAAAAAAAAAAATAATTATGCTGGCCACAAAAGTGATGGAAAAGATGTTTCAAGGGGTCTAACACCTGGAGGGGGGGATGGCGGAGTGGGATACATGCCAAAAGTCCCCGGGAAAAATCTGGATTTGACGCAAAGCAGCGTTTTAAGGGCAGAAATCACATTGAATGCTAAATGACAGGCCTAAAGTGCTTTCAAACATCTTGCATGTGTATACATCAATCAGGTAGTGTAATTAAGGTACTGCTTCACACTGACACACCAAACTCATCGTGTAACGCACCGCAAACAGCTGTTTGTGTAGTGACGGCCGTGCTTTACTGGTGCGCACCATGGCGAGAGTGCAGGTTTTGGTGGCTTTACAGCCCATATGGTCATGGTCACCTGGCTGATGTAGCTGAGTGACAGAACAGTGACTGTCCAGCTGATCAAATTTGGTCTGACCACAATGAGGCAACGACCTTATTATATTATCGTGGGTGTGCCCCCCGAGACACTCATCTAGGCGCCGGTCATTGCTCCATTGTGATACACAAGCCCCTTCACCACGGCAAGGTAATGATCACGAAGGGGAATGGGCGCATGTACATGCCTTTTCTTTTGTTGTTGCAGCTGCCCGCAGTGCAGCCAGAAAAATTAGGCAGTCATGTACACGCACCCGAAAAATTATTACAGCGGCCGCTGCTAGCAGCGGCCTAAAAAATTCAGCAATCCGCCTGGAGTCCCGGACCCTGTTGGTGGTGGCGGAGAAGGTAGTCAAGCGGCCTGCAGGCAGACATGCTGTGTGGAGGGACTGGGAGCGACTTAGTCTTCTTGGGGCAGGCCAGGCAGCCAGTCACACGGCGTGCAGGCAGAGATGCTGTATGTGCGGGGACTGACTTAGTCTTGGGGCGGGCAGCAGCCCTCCGGGATCCATGCCTCATTCATTTTGATAAAGGTGAGGTACTTAACACTTTTGTGACTTAGGCGACTTCTCTTCTCTGTGACAATGCCTCCAGCTGCGCTGAAGGTCCTTTCTGAGAGGACGCTTGCGGCAGGGCAGGAGAGAAGTTGGATGGCAAATTGGGACAGCTCTGGCCACAGGTCAAGCCTGCGCACCCAGTAGTTCAAGGGTTCCTCATCGCTGTTCACAGCAGTGTCTACATCCACACTTAAGGCCAGGTAGTCGGCTACCTGCCGTTCCAGGCGTTGGTGGAGCTTGGATCCGGAAGGGCTACGGCGAGGCGTTGGACTAAAGAACGTCCGCATGTCCGACATCACCATGAGATCGCTGGAGCGTCCTGTCTTTGACTGCGTGGACACGGGAGGAGGATTAGTGGCAGTGGTACCTTGCTGGCGTTGTGCCGTCACATCACCCTTAAAGGCATTGTAAAGCATAGTTGACAGCTGGTTCTGCATGTGCTGCATCCTTTCCACCTTCCGGTGAGTTGGTAACAGGTCCGCCACTTTGTGCCTGTACCGAGGGTCTAGAAGTGTGGCCACCCAGTACAGCTCATTCCCCTTGAGGTTTTTTATACGGGGGTCCCTCAACAGGCAGGACAGCATAAAAGACGACATCTGCACAAAGTCGGATCCAGTACCCTCCATCTCCTCTTGCTCTTCCTCAGTGACGTCAGGTAAGTCAACCTCCTCCCCCCAGCCGCGAACAATACCACGGGAAGGTTGAGCAGCACAAGCCCCTTGCGATGCCTGCTGAGGTTGTTCTCCTGCCGCTGTCCCCTCCTCCTCCTCCTCCTCCCCCAAAGAAACACCTTGCTCATCATCCTCTGAGTCTGATTCGTCTTCTGCACACGACTTCTCTTCTTCCTCCTCCTCCCCCCTCTGTGCTGCCGCAGGTGTTGAGGAAACAGCTGGGTCTGATGAAAATTGGTCCCATGCCTGTTCCTGCCGTAACGGTTCCTGGTCACGCTCATTCGCAGCTTCATCCGCCACTCTACGCACAGCACGCTCCAAGAAGTAAGCGTAGGGAATTAAGTCGCTGATGGTGCCCTCACTGCGGCTCACCAGGTTGGTCACCTCTTCAAATGGCCGCATGAGCCTGCATGCATTCTCCATCAGTGTCCAGTTGTCGGGCCAGAACATCCCCATCTTCCCAGACTGTTTCATTCTACTCCAGTTGTAGAGGTAGTGGGTCACGGCTTTCTTCTGTTCTAGCAGGCGGGAGAACATGAGCAGGGTCGAGTTCCAGCGAGTCGGGCTATCGCAAATGAGGCGTCTCACCGGCATGTTGTTTTTGCGCTGAATTTCCGCAAAGCGTGCCATGGCTGTGTAAGACCGCCTCAAATGCCCACAGAACTTCCTGGCCTGCTTCAGGACATTCGCTAAGCCAGGGTACTTTGCCACAAATCTTTGAACCACTAGATTCATGACATGTGCCATGCAGGGTATGTGTGTCAGCTTCCCCATATGCAAAGCGGCAAGCAGATTGCTGCCGTTGTCGCACACCACGTTGCCTATCTCCAGGTGGTGCGGGGTCAGCCACTCATCCACCTGTTTCTTAAGAGCAGCCAGGAGAGCTGCTCCAGTGTGACTCTCCGCTTTGAGACAAGCCATGTCTAAGATGGCGTGACACCGTCGTACCTGGCATGCAGCATAGGCCCTGCGGAGCTGGGGCTGTGTAGCTGGAGAGGAGAACTGCCACTCAGCCAAGGAGGAGGAGGACAGCGAAGAGCATGTAGCAGGATGAGAGGAGGTGGCAGGAGGCCTGCCTGCAAGCCGTGGAGGTGTCACAATTTGGTCCGCTGCGCCCTGCTTGCCATCGTTCACCACCAGGTTCACCCAATGGGCTGTGTAGGTAATGTAGCGGCCCTGCCCGTGCTTGGCAGACCAGGCATCCGTGGTCAGGTGTACCCTTGACCCAACGCTCTTCGCAAGAGATGACACCACTTGCCTCTCAACTTCACGGTGCAGTTGGGGTATGGCCTTTCTCGAAAAATAAGTGCGGCCTGGCATCTTCCACTGCGGTGTTCCGATGGCCACAAATTTACGGAAGGCCTCAGAGTCCACCAGCCGGTATGGTAACAGCTGCCGAGCTAACAGTTCCGCCACGCCAGCTGTCAGACGGCGGGCAAGGGGGTGACTGGCCGAAATTGGCTTCTTCCGCTCAAACATTTCCTTCACGGACACCTGACTGCTGCTGTGGGCAGAGGAGCAGGAAGCGCTCAAGGGCAGAGGCGGAGTGGAGGAGGGTGACTGTGAAGGTGGAAGGGAGAAAGCGGCAGAAGCAGATAATGCACCTGATGGAGGAGGAAGAGGAGAAGGAGGGTGGCTTTGCTTTTGTGTGCTGCTGCTGCTTTTGCTCAGGTGGCCATCCCATTGCTGTTTGTGCCTTTTCTCCAGGTGCCTTCGTAAGGCACTTGTCCCTACGTGAGTGTTGGCCTTTCCACGGCTCAATTTTTGTTGGCAGAGCGAGCAGATGGCTTTGGTCCGATCTGAGGCACACACATTAAAAAATTTCCACACCGCTGAGCCACCCTGGGATGTGGGCACTATGGGGACCTCAGCAGCTGATGCTGAAGGGCAAGTTGGCTGGCTGTACATAGGTGGCAATATATGGTGCCGGACACTGTCACCAGCTGTTTCTGACGAAGAGCTGCCCCAGCTTCTTTCAGCAACTTCTCTCCTCCTCCTACTCTCTGACTCCCCCTCTGAACTGTCCCCCTCTTCATCTCCTCTATTGGGTACATACAGTGGATCCCTATCATCGTCATCATCGTAATCATCCTGCCCAGCTTCGCTTGCCTCAGACAAATCCAAACATGCACCAACATCAGTAGGTCCTTCATCCTCCTTACACGTTACATCCATAATGTTGCCGCGTAACTCAGACATATGAGCTGGTGAAAATTCATCTGGCTGTAACAACAATGGCTGTGCATCAGTGATTTCACCACTAAATAATTCTTGCGAAGTGTCAAATGCAGCGGAAGTGGTGCTAGTAGTAGCACTGGTGGCTGAGCAAGATGAGGTGTTCTGTGTCGCTAAATACTCAACCACGTCCTGACAATCTTGGGAGGTGATGGGACGTGCCTTCTTCCGAGCACTGTACTGTGGGCCAGGTCCACACGAAATTACATTTACACGACCTCGCGCAGACCTGCCGGGTGGCCTTCCTCTGGCTCTGCCACTACCTCTTCCTCTACCTGTTTTGTCCATATCGGGTATGCACGGAGTGGTATCTCACACTGCGTGCACTCACGTAGGTAGGTGGGTTCACTTAACTGCACAGGTATGCGCACTGATGCGGTGGGTTCACTGAACAGAACAGGTATACAGTGGCGGGTTCACAGAACAGGTATGCAGTGGCGGGTCCACTGAACAGAACAGGTATGCAGTGGCGGGTTCACTTAACTGCACAGGTATGCGCACTGATGCGGTGGGTTCACTGAACAGAACAGGTATGCAGTGGCGGGTTCACTTAACTGCACAGGTATGCGCACTGATGCGGTGGGTTCACTGAACAGAACAGGTATGCAGTGGCGGGTTCACTTAACTGCACAGGTATGCGCACTGATGCGGTGGGTTCACTGAACAGAACAGGTATGCAGTGGCGGGTTCACTTAACTGCACAGGTATGCGCACTGATGCGGTGGGTTCACTGAACAGAACAGGTATGCAGTGGCGGGTTCACTTAACTGCACAGGTATGCGCACTGATGCGGTGGGTTCACTGAACAGAACAGGTATGCAGTGGCGGGTTCACTTAACTGCACAGGTATGCGCACTGATGCGGTGGGTCCACTGAACAGAACAGGTATGCAGTGGCGGGTTCACTAAACAGAACAGGTATACAGTGGCGGTTCACTAAACAGAACAGGTATACAGTGGCGGTTCACTAAACAGAACAGGTATGCAGTGGCGGGTCCACTGAACAGAACAGGTATGCAGTGGCGGGTTCACTAAACAGAACAGGTATGCAGTGGCGGGTCCACTGAACAGAACAGGTATGCAGTGGCGGGTTCACTAAACAGAACAGGTATGCAGTGGCGGGTCCACTGAACAGAACAGGTATGCAGTGGCGGGTTCACTAAACAGAACAGGTATACAGTGGCGGTTCACTAAACAGAACAGGTATACAGTGGCGGTTCACTAAACAGAACAGGTATGCAGTGGCGGGTCCACTGAACAGAACAGGTATGCGCACTGATGCGGTGGGTTCACTGAACAGAACAGGTATGCAGTGGCGGGTTCACTAAACAGAACAGGTATACAGTGGCGGTTCACTAAACAGAACAGGTATACAGTGGCGGTTCACTAAACAGAACAGGTATGCAGTGGCGGGTCCACTGAACAGAACAGGTATGCGCACTGATGCGGTGGGTTCACTGAACAGAACAGGTATGCAGTGGCGGGTTCACTAAACAGAACAGGTATACAGTGGCGGGTCCACTGAACAGAACAGGTATGCAGTGGTGGGTTCACAGCACAGGTATGCAGTGGTGGGTTCACAGCACAGGTATGCAGTGGTGGGTTCACAGCACAGGTATGCAGTGGTGGGTTCACAGCACAGGTATGCAGTGGTGGGTTCAATGAACAGGTATACAGTGGCGGGTCCACTGAACAGAACAGGTATGCAGTGGCGGGTTCACTAAACAGAACAGGTATGCAGTGGCGGGTCCACTGAACAGAACAGGTATGCAGTGGCGGGTTCACTAAACAGAACAGGTATGCAGTGGCGGGTCCACTGAACAGAACAGGTATGCAGTGGCGGGTTCACTAAACAGAACAGGTATACAGTGGCGGTTCACTAAACAGAACAGGTATACAGTGGCGGTTCACTAAACAGAACAGGTATGCAGTGGCGGGTCCACTGAACAGAACAGGTATGCGCACTGATGCGGTGGGTTCACTGAACAGAACAGGTATGCAGTGGCGGGTTCACTAAACAGAACAGGTATACAGTGGCGGGTCCACTGAACAGAACAGGTATGCAGTGGTGGGTTCACAGCACAGGTATGCAGTGGTGGGTTCACAGCACAGGTATGCAGTGGTGGGTTCACAGCACAGGTATGCAGTGGTGGGTTCACAGCACAGGTATGCAGTGGTGGGTTCAATGAACAGGTATACAGTGGCGGGTCCACTGAACAGAACAGGTATGCAGTGGCGGGTTCACTAAACAGAACAGGTATGCAGTGGCGGGTCCACTGAACAGAACAGGTATGCAGTGGCGGGTTCACTAAACAGAACAGGTATGCAGTGGCGGGTCCACTGAACAGAACAGGTATGCAGTGGCGGGTTCACTAAACAGAACAGGTATACAGTGGCGGTTCACTAAACAGAACAGGTATACAGTGGCGGTTCACTAAACAGAACAGGTATGCAGTGGCGGGTCCACTGAACAGAACAGGTATGCGCACTGATGCGGTGGGTTCACTGAACAGAACAGGTATGCAGTGGCGGGTTCACTAAACAGAACAGGTATACAGTGGCGGTTCACTAAACAGAACAGGTATACAGTGGCGGTTCACTAAACAGAACAGGTATGCAGTGGCGGGTCCACTGAACAGAACAGGTATGCGCACTGATGCGGTGGGTTCACTGAACAGAACAGGTATGCAGTGGCGGGTTCACTAAACAGAACAGGTATACAGTGGCGGGTCCACTGAACAGAACAGGTATGCAGTGGTGGGTTCACAGCACAGGTATGCAGTGGTGGGTTCACAGCACAGGTATGCAGTGGTGGGTTCACAGCACAGGTATGCAGTGGTGGGTTCACAGCACAGGTATGCAGTGGTGGGTTCACAGCACAGGTATGCAGTGGTGGGTTCAATGAACAGGTATACAGTGGCGGGTCCACTGAACAGAACAGGTATGCAGTGGTGGGTTCACAGCACAGGTATGCAGTGGTGGGTTCACAGCACAGGTATGCAGTGGTGGGTTCACAGAACAGGTATGCAGCCAGACAGGAACAAGCTAAGCCTAACTAATCTTTCCCTGAGAGACAGTCTGCAGCAGCTCGCCCTACTCTGACTAATGCAGGCACACGAGTGACCGTAATGGCCGCCGCTGCCTGCCTTATATAAGGGGGGGGTGGGGCTCCAGGGGCTAGTGTAGCCTAATTGGCTACACTGGGCCTGCTGACTGTGATGTAGAGGGTCAAAGTTGACCCTCCATGTGCATTATGGGGCGAACCGAACTTCCGCAAAGGTTCGCCTGCGGGACGCGAACGCGAACCACTGAAGTTCGCATGGAACCGTTCGCAGGCGAACCGTTCGGCCCAACTCTAGTAGCTAGAAATCATGTGCCCCTTTGGCAAAAATTTGATTGCCCCCCTCCCTCAAAAAAAATGTATAAGGTACCTTTGTGCCCCCAGTATAGGGAACTAGAGATACCCCCCACTATTAGGTTGCTATAGTTTAGGTAGCAATAGTACAAGTAGCAAGAGGTACCAGTATGGGTAGCCAAAGGGTGCTTCGTATAGGTAACCAGATTGGCCCCTTTAAAGCATAGATACCCAGATTAGCACTCCCTATATTAGTCCTGCCTAAAGTATAGGTAGCCAGAATACTCCCCCCCCCCCTCTTCCCAAGTACAGGTAGCCAAGATTAGCCCCCACCTAAAGCATAGATAGCCAGATTTACCCCCCTTCCTCTTTGGAAACCATTTGGTTTTTGGATAACCCCCCAGTAAAGGTAGCCAGATTACTCCCCCCCAAGTGAAGGTAGCCAGGTAAGATCCCTAAAGTAGAGGTAGGCTAGGCAGATTATCCGCCCCTCCTCCTAAAGTATAGGTGGCCAAATTAACCCCTCCCCCCAAAAAAAAAAATAGTATAGGCAGCCACATTATCCCCCCATTAAGCAGAGTAAGAGAATGAAGCATTGGAGAGAGTTATGAAAAACTGATGTCTAAGTCTTCAGGGCCATTTCTGGCCACCTTGAATCATTGGCCGATCAAAATTGGATGTGTGTACCAGACTTAAGCCTGGCACACACCTTCAATTATGATTGGCCAATCACTGACCAATTTACCACCTCCATGTATTATGAGGGTTTAACTACACCATCTGTTCATTGTATTCAATATCGATTGACTCTCATGGAGGTGGAAAAATTGGTCAGTGATTGGCCAATCATAATTGAATGTGTGTACCAGGCTAGCGTGTACAGCACTTTTCTGTGAGCAGGTCATGGTCCAACAATTACTCAACATCTACTTCCTGTGATCTCTGGATCCTCACTAGTGGTGAGATGCTTATTCGTACAGCTTGCATGTAATCATATTGGGAATTGTATGCAGCTCGGACTTGCGCCAATCAGATTTGCCCAATTACAAGCTGCATACACATTGCATGAAATGTGCTTGCAAACTGAAAAAACTAGCATCCCATTGCCCCTCTCTAGTCCACACATAGAGGATTCACATGCTCTACTGAAATGCTGGGATGCAGGGAAATATAGTCTGCTTTCTATTGTTCTTTAAAGAGACTCTGAAGTGAGGATACATTCTATTTTTTAACTTGTATTCCTGTCACTGAGTATAATCCCTGCTAAACCGCCGCTATGGATTTTGCTGCTCCTGGAGGCAGAGCTTTCGGCTGCAGCTCTGCCTCCATGCATGTCAATTGCCGCACGGATCTCCGCCTCTCCCCGCCCCTCTCTGTGAAGAAAGATTGAGAGGGGCAGGGAGAGGTGGCAATCAGCCGGGATTGACGTGCTGAGAGGCAGAGCTACAGCTATTAGCTCTGCCTCATTCAGGAGGCTCTCGCCGGGCACCCCTGAGGGGATTTGTGGGGTATAGACCCTTTGTTTTGCCGCGGGATAGCGCCGGTTTAGCAGCTGTTATGGTGATGGACAGGGATACAAGTTAAAAAATAGAATTTAACTTTGCTTCAGAGTCTCTTTAAAGTGGGATAAAACTCTGACAAAACATTTAAGGAAAATGTGTTTTCCTACTTTTTATCACTCATACAGTTATCATATTTGCTTTTGTGCACAAGTAATATACTGAATGATGCCATTGCATTTTATTGCATAGCTTCTGTATTTATGTATTAAAATCTATCTAGTGATCACTTCTCAGCTTTTTCTGCTTCTCAGCTCAGTACAGCTCAGTTTCAGCAGCTTGTTTACTCATCTTAGCTGACAATGAAATGTAAACAAAAGCTGCCTGCTGAAGCAAGGAGATTTCCATAGAAGAACAAAGTGCTGTGTTTAACCGTTTGAATACTCATCTACTACTTTTTTTGTGGCAGTCAATTTTATGCTGTAAACAATCTTTTAGCGCATAGAGGAAATGCTGAGTTACATACACCTAAGTGTTTCATGGTCACACCTGATTTACTATCAGTGGCATATACACAAGTGTTTCTCCCGCTCTCCTCTCACATGAGATACTCAGCACTCTAGGGCAGTTTCCTGCACATCACGATCATTGTGATTGGATCCTGGAGTGGTCACATGACTAGAAGACTTTTCCTTTCGTTTCCTTTGCTCTTAGATCTCTCTAGTTTCCCAGCTCATGATGAACCGGTTATGAATGGACTCTACGACATTGCTATATCAAAGCAAATCTTTGGTTCTGAAAGAGTTAAAGGACCACTGTTAAGAAAAGTATAACATTTAAAATACATGCAAATAACAAGTACGTTTCTTCCAGAGCAAAATGAGGCATAAATTACTTTTCTCCTATGTTGCCGTCACTTACGGTACATATAGAAAGCTGACATTACCAACAGGTTTTGGACTAGTGCATCCCTTCATGGGGGATTCTCAGCATGGCCTTTCTTCTTTATAAAGATACTCCCTGAAAAAGATTTATACAAATATGCTGGCCAGACTCCCTGCTCAATGCACACTTTTTGGCAGTTGGACGGAGCAACTGCCATTCACTTAGTGCTTTTGACAATAAAGAAAACCCTGAGAATCCCTCATGAGGCAATGGGGTGGTCAAAAACCTGTCGGTTCTGTCAGATTTTACTACCTACTTTATGTGACAGCAACATAGGAGAAAAGTAATTTGTGCATTATTTTATTCTTATTTGTATGTATTTACATGTATTTAAAATGTTATGATTTTCACAATAGTGGTTCTTTAAGTGGTTAACAAGCCTCCAAAGCATAAGAAACAAAGAATGAAAGAGTGGCTGGTGACATAAATCTGCGCCTGTTCCTGGATCCATGCTTTAGTTACAGCATTAGCAGGAGCGGGTGTAAATTATCCGGCAGGGCCAGCAGTGTGTTGCGTACGGGTAGAATTTCTGGCAATATTTTATCCGGGTAATTAAGCTGAATGTGACAGCTGCATGATAAAGTGTCTGTGTACAGCTGCATATTCCCAGCACTAAAACACAGACGTCATATGACTGCCGCTCCCCATACAGTGAATCATATCACAGCCGTACAGCAATATTACTACAGCCACGCCTTACGTCAGTGCCACATACCAGATCATTACGGCTCTGGCCCACTGACTGATATAAATGCAATCTGAATATCTGGTTATTAACAGAGGCAGAGCATATATGGGGCCGCTCAGCAGCGTAGGACCACCCAGAGCCGGATTAAGGCTAAATGGGGCCCTAAGCAAAGTAACTGATTTGGGCCCCCCCATCATGTCGTAATAGAATCAGAAGATGCAGCTGCACAGCAATATGTCGCACACACCGGGCAGTCGAGCTACTGTTTGCTATGGGCAACAGCACACTTTCCTCTGTGGGTGCACAATGCAGGGAATAGCAGCGGCAAAATGCAGAGTGAGAGATGAATGGCTGGGACATTTGCACTCAGGGGCTGGGGCACCCCTGTGAAGAGGGCGCCAGATATCACAGCAGCAGCACTTTCCCCCTGCATCTCCAGCCTGGCAATAGCAGAAAGCTCTGGACACCGCCAAACCGGAAGCCGTTCCCCAGACAGAATTACATAACCACCCCCACCACCGAACAACCTATTTCCTCCCAAACTAGACAGCCACCATGCAGCCTCCATCCCAGTGAATACGATAGTCCAGCAGAGAAGGCTGCCGCAGTGGGGGAGAATGACAGCACCAGATGAATCATATTCACCTATTGCGATCCAAGCAATAGAGGTCCCGTCATCCGGAGCCCATCTGTCTCCTCTAGAGTGCTGCCGCTCTGTTACTACTACTATTACTACTTCCTACTTCATGTCTGATCTGAGAATCAGGAAGTTCAGAGCGAGCGGCTGCACTGTAGAAGAGACAGATGGGTTTCAGATGACGGGATCTCTATTGCTTGGATCATGGATAGGTGAGTGAGCGTTTGCCATCTGCTGCTATCATTCTTGCTGCAGCTGTGGTTCTCTGTGGGAAGGGAGGGTGGAGTGGGCAGCGGCAGAGAGCACAGTAGCAGGAGGGGGACCTAGGAGGAGAGCCTGGCTCTGAAGACAATCAGCAGCGCATGGCATCATTTGACAAGACAAGACAAATAACATTTATATCGCGCTTTTCTCCTGGTGGACTCAAAGCGCCAGAGCTGCAGCCACTAGGACACGCCCTATAGGCAGTAGCAGTGTTAGAGAGACTTGCCTACGGTCTCCTACTGAATAGGTGCTGGCTTACTGAACAGGCAGAGCTGAGATTCGAACCCTGGTCTCCTGTGTCAACGGCAGAGCCCTTAAAGGGACTCCAAGCAGTGCCTGTGGATATGCCTTTAAGCATACCCACAACTAATTCATTACATCCTCACACCTACCAGCATGATGTTTGTAATTATATCCCCCTGGGTTCCTTATATTTCATTGCATTGTGCTGAATCGAGCTGCCAACTTTGGAGAAAAGTCGTCCTGTGGCCGTGATTTCAATCGTGAAAATATCAAAAACTAAAAGGCATAGAGCAGCTGTTTATATATCATTGGAAAGAGGAGAAAAAGAGCTTTAAAATGATATGCATCTTTCCATAGTTACTGCACTGCTCAGAGTCCCTTTAACCATTATACCATCCAGCCACCGCTGACTTTGGAGAAAAGTCGTCCTGTGTCCGCAATTTCGATCGCGAAAATATCGAAAACTAAAAGGCATAGAGCAGCTGTTTATATATCATTGGAAAGAGGAGAAAGAGAGCTTTAAAATGATATGAATCTTTCCATAGTTACTGCACTGCTCAGAGTCCCTTTAACCATTATACCTTCCAGCCACCGCTGACTTTGGAGAAAAGTTGTCCTGTGGCCGCGATTTCAATCGCGAAAATATCGAAAACTAAAAGGCATAGAGCAGCTGTTTATATATCATTGGAAAGAGGAGAAAGAGAGCTTTAAAATGATATGAATCTTTCCATAGCTACTGCACTGCTCAGAGTCCCTTTAACCATTATACCATCCAGCCACCGCTGACTTTGGAGAAAAGTCGTCCTGTGGCCGTGATTTCAATCGCGAAAATATCGAAAACTAAAAGGCATAGAGCAGCCGTTTAGATATCATTGGAAAGAGGAGAAAGAGAGCTTTAAAATGATATGCATCTTTCCATAGTTACTGCACTGCTCAGAGTCCCTTTAACCATTATACCATCCAGCCACCTCTGACAGGATGGCAAGGGCTGGTTTATGTGCTAATGGGGCCCCTTTGACTCTGAATGGGGCCCCAAGCGACTGCTTTTGTTGCCTGGTCGGTAATCCGGCCCTGGGACCACCATAGCAGCCATGGCGGCCGCTATGGGGCCTGTAACTACAAGGGGGACCACTAGTTCTGGCTGCTTGAGCTGTATTTATTTTATTTTTTGCATTAATATTTGCCCGTGGGCTAGCCAGGAGCGGGCCCCCCTACCCCCACTCTTTGCATATGGGACTATTTTCCACCTGCGCCTTCACTGTGCATTGTTATGGCTGACAATTAGTTTGTAGTTCTGTTCAGGGAACAGAGAGGAAGAGCGCTGTACGTGGCCTCACCCCCTCCATGCTGCATGCTCCGCCCCCCACCTGCCATTATTTCACCCCGCTTGTCTGTCGTAGCTCCGCCTCTATAATGTGACTGACCGGACAGAGCACTGAGCAGCACTGAGCACCAGAGGGAAAGAGAGGGAAGCAGAGAGAGAAGAGGGGGAACTGAGCTCCATGGCCAGCCTAACCTCACCACCTGCCTGAGATCCACAACTGCTGGAGATGGGAGACACTGATATCCGACCGAGACAGCAGCACACATGCGGGTGGACTTACTTATGCTGGGAACACACAATACGTTTTTAATGTTCCATTCTCCACTCAATCGGTTTTTTCTGCTCGATTCTGCGCTTGATTCTCTTATCTTTCACTCGCTTTTCTTATATTTTCCATCCACTTCTATGAGGAATCGAGCTGTAAAACGATCGAGAGGAATATCGGAAATGACGGAATTTATCAATCGAATGCATCTATCGAGCGGGAAACCCAAACGTGTGTTCTCAGCATAAGCTTGCTTATTTTTCACCTTAAGCTGTAAGGAAAGCTAATACATGAGATAAACAAATAAGTAGAGGTAATTAATGAGTTGAGCCAGATAAGCAGAGATAAATCATAAGTTCAGTCATTTAAGGAGAGATGAATTGTGAGTTAATAATTAAGTTGAGATAATTCAACAGAAAAGCTTTGTGAATCAGCCCCTTTGCCACAGCACCACCCACACCACCAATGTCACTGCAGTGCTTGCAGGGGCGTCTCACCCACCAGGCAAGTACAGGCGGTTGCTTGGGGTGACATGAGGTGTTGAGGCACCTTCTCCTGCCGCTGCTACCGTGACCGACCATGTTTCTTGTATTTTTATATATAATATAACCTCCCGACTCAGTCCCCGGTGCTCGGCATGCTACCCCCATGTGCTCAGCAGTGCCTCCACCTCCATAGACACCCCCTCCTTCTCCCCAGCCAATAGAGCAATCAATACTGCTCTTCTCTGCCAGGCTCCTCCTTTAAAGCCGTGCCCCTTCTTCTCAGCCACAGAGGTAAAGTGTTTACCTCGTGTGGCCCAGCCTTTAACTGTGAAGTGTCCTGTTGGAGCCCCGCCCCCCACACAAGACATCAACACAGCCCGGGAGCCAGGAAGTTTCTGCTCCAGAGATAAGTGCTTGTCACACAACCTCATCTGTTGCCAGGAAACCTAGGGGAGGGGACAACTGTGCCAACATCCACCCCGCCCATTGTCAGCCTTTCTGCCTAAGGACCCATACACACGTATAAAGAAATTCACCAGTGAGGGATCTTTACCCTATCCCTTGGGTGACAGTACTGGGTTGTACACTGTACAGACATGTCACTAGCCTGTGGGCTAGAGAAGAGCTCTGCTGCTATGTGGGGAGGGGGGGGGGGGGCAAGCGAAGGACGCCATGCGGTGAGTGAAGAGAACAATGCTTTTGGCTGAGGAAATTGATGTCGTGTGTACAGCAACTCCCACCTGCCAAGCGATCTGCCAGGTGGATCAACTCGGCTGAGAAATGGATGATATCTCTCACCATTTGCCCCGCCCACAAACTGATGTCACGTCTGTGCCACTCTGCCGGTCTTCTGCCCTTCCTTTCCTGCATGGCACAGAACGCCTTGTCAGCCTGTAAGCTGATAACACAGCAGTACAGCCTCAGCCCGTGATGTTGCCCAAGGGATCTCATCCTAATCCCCGTTGGGGACATCAATCCAGTGTGTGTATGGGTTTTTCATTGTAAAATAAATTTCTCCCTACGGCAGCTTCTAAAATAGGGGTGCTGGTGGGGTGGGGCGATCGTTACCTGTGGGTGGGAGGTAAACCTGTGAGGAAGCCCAGGGGCGCCACTAGCCATTTTGTCACTCCAGGCGAGAAAATCTGTGGCCCCTCCCCTCCCCCCCCCCCAATTATTTCCTGGTGAAGTTTTTCACAAGGAAATAATGGTAATGCGGCAGTGCTTCACCAGAAAATACACGTATTGCGGAAGTTTTTCACCAGGAAATAATGGTAATGTGGCAGTGCTTCACCAGAAAATACACGTATTGCGGAAGTTTTTCACCAGGAAATAATGGTAATGCGGCAGTGCTTCACCAGAAAATACACGTATTGTGGAAGTTTTTCACCAGGAAATAATGGTAATGCGGCAGTGCTTCACCAGAAAATACACGTATTGTGGAAGTTTTTCACCAGGAAATAATGGTAATGCGGCAGTGCTTCACCAGAAAATGCATGTATTGCGGAAGTTTTTGACCAGGAAATAATCGTAATGCGGTAGTGCTTCACCAGAAAATACATGTATTGCGGAAGTTTTTCACCAGGAAATAATCGTAATGCGGCAGTGCTTCACCAGAAAATACACGTATTGCGGAAGTTTTTCACCAGGAAATGCACGCCACCAATAGCTTGCCCGATTGATGATGCAACCAATTTTGTGCTGCAATTGGTTGCATGTGTCGATCAGACAAGCTGCAAGATTTCGGGTATGCGGCAGTAATGGCGTGCTTTAACGGAATGAGTGGCGAACGCGACAGAAACCCCTGGCAGTATATATTCCCCCCGGTGGAGTATATGTTACCAGTCAGGGTCCGCCGCTGGTTATGTCTTTACAATGCCTCACCTACTCACGCCCCACGTGGTTGCCGGCATATACATGGGCGCTTGTGTGACGTCACACATGGTTATATCTACAGGTAACGTTAATGCACGGGGCACACTTTACATTTGGGAGCAGCATCGGGCCAGGCGGTGGATGTGACATCACAAGGCTGATTCCCACTAGCATTTCATGCTGAAATCGGGAATCATCCTGTGGTTTATGGGTAGGCAACAGATCTTTCTCTGATCAGATAGAGATCAGTCTTTTGATCCATCTGCCCATCATCTCTAGATGTATGGGCACCTTAAAAAGCAGAGCAACTGGTGTAGTGACTAGCGCTTTCTCCTTGCAGCGCTGGGTTCCTGGTTCGGAATCCCAGACAGGTCAACATCTGCAAGAGGTTTGTATGTTCTTCCCGTGTCTGCGTGGGTTTCCTCCGGGCTCTCCGGTTTCCTCCCACATCCCCAAAACATACAGATAAGTTAATTGGCTTTCCCTTAAAATTGGCCCTAGACTACAATAAATACACTACTTGATACATAGGGATTAGATTGTGAACTCCTCTGAGGGACAGTTAGTGACAAGACAATATTCTCTGTACAGCAATGCGTAAGATGTTGGCGCTATATAAATGCAAAATAATAGATACATTTTCTTTGTGTGCACAGTACAGCCCTCACCCTTCCCCTCATAGTCAGCTTGCATGCAGCTACTGTATAGTTTCTTGCCCCCAGCAGGTGGTCAGTGCTCTATTCTGGACTCAAGATCTCCTGTCCTCCTCTGGCAGCACTGATAAGAGCAGAGGACCAGTCTCTCCTGACAAGTAGTTGTGCACAATGAGCTGCTCAGAGCTGTGTATATCGGCATTACACAGTTCACAGCCTATATGCCGATATACTCAGCTCTAGTGGGCTCCAATGCACAGCTGCCTCGTCAGGAGAGGAGACTCGTCCTATACTCACTACTCATTACTACTGCGGCTGCCTCCACTAGTCTCCCCCCTGCAGCTCACCAGCCTCAGACACCTCTGCCGCCTCGTCAGATTCAGGGGGGACACAGGACAAGAGGGGCACGATCTGGTATGTAACGCAGGCAATGTGGCAAGCCTAGGAGCACCAAACTTCTGGCTGGCGAGGGCGGAGTTACAAGCGGACGCAAGAGACAGATCCAAATGCTCTGTGGCTGCTATCAGGAAAGGGCAGAGAGATGGGGCAGAGCTGTGACTCTATTGGCTGGGGGGAGGGCGGAAAGAGGATGTAGGAAGGAGCCGAGCCAGCGAGTGACAGAAAATTAATGTACAAATATAAAAAGTTAATTAATGCTAGTAGCGACAGGCAGCGCTTTCTGACAGGTATGCGCCCCAAGCGACTGCCTATAGTGCCTGCTGCTTCAGGCACCCCTGAGGATGCCCCCTCTCCGATTTGGAATGATCACACAGCACCCAACAATTTGCACAGGACGTTATAGCTGCAGTGCCACCAGTATAGGTAAGGAGGTAGCCAGGTATATGTTCCACCGTATAGGAAGCCAGGTATATAAACCCCCAGTATAGGTAGCCAGGTATAGGTGTCCCAGTATAGTTAGCTAAGAATAGTTGCCCCCAGTATAGGTTAGCCAGATATAGGTGCCCACACTACAGGTTATCAAGGTATAGTTGCACCCAGTATAGGTCAACCAAATATAGTTGCCCCCAGTATAGGTCAGCCAGGTATAGTTGCCCCAGCAGGGCCGGTTCAAGGGGCCCTGTGGCAAACTTCATCATTGGGGCCCTCCCCCATTACCCCTCTGCTCCCCGGGGCCCTGCTGCAATTATATTAGCAGTCATAATCACCTTATCTCCGTCGGGTGAGTGAGCGGGCAGCGGCTGCACTCAGAGACACTCTGTCTCCCTCCTACTCTATGACCCAGCGCGTCATGTGTAAACACACGCCGGGTCATGGAGTGGGAGGGAGACAGAGTGTCCCCGAGTGCAGCCGCTGCCGACTGCTCACCCGACGGGGATAAGGTGATTATGGCTGCTAATATACTTGCAGCAGGGCCCCTGGGAGCAGTGCGAGCAGGAAGGGGGGTCGGGGGGGAAGAAAATATCACAGGGTCGGCACTGCTGGGGCCCAAGCAGATGTCGGGGCAAATGCCCCTTTTGCTTCTATGGTAGCGCCGGCCCTGGCCCCCAGTATAGGTTATCCAGGTTTAGTTGCCCCCAGTATAGGTTATCCAGGTATACAGTATTTGCCCCCAGTATAGGTCAGCCTGGTAGGTGCCCCCAGAATAGGTCAGCCAGGCATAGGTGCCCCCAGTATAGGTAGCCAGGTATAGTTGCCACCAGTATAGATTAGCCAGGTATGATTGCCTACAGTATAGGTTAGCCAGTTAGTTGTCCCCAGTATAGGTTAGCCAGGTATGGAAGGCCAATGGGAAACACACTTTTAAAACACACCTTTTCAGACAAGCTTATAACATTCTATAGCCCTTATTTACTTATCTGACACAATGTAATCAGAGACAAAGGGTCACTGCCTCATCCATCCTCCACCCCCTTACCTAGTGTGTCCCCCACAACCCATTGACCCAGGGTCATCCTCCTAATGTTTACTGTTCTTGTCACAATATATGTGCTGCTTGGAACTCTGTTGTACATTTTGTTAGTTGTATCTATGTTCCCCTTGTCGTCTTATTGTGCTTTGTAAAGCGCTGCGGAATATGTTGGCGCTATATAAATAAAAAATAATAATAATAGTGAAGAACCGTGGGAAACCCCAGTGAGGGAAGGGTGGATAGGAGTAGTGATGGGCTCACGGAGAGAAAATTAGTAGAATCCATGATTCCAATGAGGCTTAATTGCCTTAGGTGTGCGGCTGGGACAAAGGGGGTTAATTACCCAGCTGCCCGCCGCTTCTATGCATATCACAGATTCGCACGCGTCCAACGGGACACCTTCCGCCACTCAGTAACGTGCACTTCCTCCTCTGGCCGGAAGGAGGAAGTGTGCGGTATCCGTGAGCCCATCACTAGGTAGGAGTCACCTTGTCTCTGCTACCGCATCTGCTAGTATCAACAACGGTGCTCCAGTCTGCTCTCCAACCAGACCGGAGCACCATCGTCGAGGCTACCAGCTCTGGAGCTTTGAGTCCGCAGGAGAAAAGTGTGATAAAATGTTCTGTGTCATGTCAGTATAAAAGTGCTTGATGATGAAGCTGCATTTGCAATAGCTGTTTTACACATAGGCACATATCCATATAGACAGTGGCGAAGCTAAGGAGCTATGGGCCCTGTTTAACATGGAGCCTCCCCAAGCACTCTATGCATGGCGATTGATACAGCGCACCTAAACCTGCCACGGAAAGCCTCAGTGTCAGAGGTGCAAGAAGGGGGTGGGAAACAGTGTGTTAATGATTATTATCATTAAAAGCATTTATAGAAGTGATCATTACCAGCATAGGACCAATAGAGAGCTAATACTGCAGTTAAGGGAGGGCCCTACTATGGCCCAAGGGCTTCTGTGCGGTGGAGAACTCTGCAACCCCTATTGCTACGCCACGTCATATAGAGGGTTGTGTCCCTCCTGTGTAAAGGTGCGTACACACGCACTACAGCAGTCCTTCAGACCCTCCCGACGTGCAGACTTTCAGCCGACAGTAGTGCGTGTGTACGCACTGTCGGCGGACTGATAGGGCTGTTCCTGAACGATCCGCTGAGCCGTAGTGCGTGTGTACGCACCTTAAGTCTGTCTGCAGCACAGTGTAGTCTCATTACCGAAGTACATCTGATAAACATTGCTGTACAAACCTACTGAAGTGTCTAAAGCGCCCCCTCCTGGACAAAGTCAGTAAATATGTATATTTATGAATAATGGTCACTGTTTAACTCCTTTATGACATTTATTTTATTTTTTTTAGGCTGAATCTAGAATATAGGAAAAATATATGGAAATAATTTGTTTCAAGTTGCATGTTTCTTATCACCTGCAGCTCATCACTGGAAGTAATACAGAGTATAGAGATTATTATCAGCTACAGACAGAAAAATACAATTATAATAATGTGGAAATAAAAGAGGGTTCTGAAGTTATACTAAAGCAAGAAAAAAAAAAAAATTGGAAAAAAATTATAATATTGATATAATAAACTGTATGTGTAGTACGGATAATTAATAGAACATTAGTAGCAAAGAATAGAGTATCATATATTTTCTTTTTTTTTGTTTTTAATAACATTGCATCATTCTCTAATATTTGCAGTTTACACACTACACTCTGTATTTTAAATGATGAAACAGAGCAGAGCTAATCACCCTTTTAAACTTTCCTGCAGTAAAACCTTAAATGAAACGCAGCATTTCTTCTTTGCTCTAAAATATTATTTACAGCATATTATGTACTAACACCATTTTTTTACTAGAACAGCATTCAACGGGTTAAACACAGGATTTACAAGCTCCCTGCCGGGAAAGCTGGAACATCCGAACTGAATATTATCTTGTGTTTACTTAATTGCATCACGTGAGGAACGTAAACACTTCTCTGACACTGCAGACTCTCCTGAACACAGTCAGACACTCAGAACGCATTTCTGCACACTTTACAATATGAAAACACATGTTATGAATAAAATGCAAAGTCAACTCTCAGAGCAAAAAAAAGTGTACTTTGGGAACTTGTAATTTCTAAATTAATAATAATACTTATGCACGGACTATAGGGGTTAAAAACCAGGGGAAAAAAATATACTAAACCTGGGTGCATCCATGGTCCAGGAGTGTCTTATGGACCTTGTTACACTGCTAAGTTACACTAACCCCTGATGTCCCCACAAACTATACTAAACTACACTTCGCTAACTCCTGCTGCCCCCCATCCTCCAAGCCCCCCCCCACCCCCCCACCAAGCTACACTGCACTACACAACCCCCCTCCTTTCTTTCCCCAGCTACACTAACTAAACAGTAAATTTAAGTACATTAAAGGAAATCTCACCAGCCTGGGTGGCAGTGCTGGGTCCAGTGTGGGTATCCATGCCATGTAAATGATGGCAGCAGCACCAGTGTGATCCACAGTCTTCTAAAGGTCATAGCAGCAGCTGCTGTAACTATGCACACTACTTGTCCTTTGATCTTAATCCCTCCCCCCCCCCCCCAGCAGCGTGTTCCACAATGTTTACATATGACACAGGAGAAGCCGCCGTTATCAGCACAGCTAGTCCTTTGATCTCTCCCAGAAGCCGTCACCTCTAATGCTTGCCCAGAATACGCCGCCCGCCGTCATCTCCAATGCTCGTCCTTTGATCTCACCCAGAAGAAGCCGTCACCCGCTGTTAGCTCTAATGCTGGAAGCCGTCACCCGCCATTATCACTGTCGATCCTTTAAACTTGCCCAGAATACGCCGCCCGCCGTCCTTGGATCTTGCCCAGCGTCAGACCCCATTAGCACGATCCCTGCTGACTGGCAATTCAGCCGCTATAGCTGCAGAGTCCTCAGGCTTCCGTACTACCCTGTTTACTGGCACCCTCTAATGACACGTGCGCCGGGTCATGGGGTGACGTACGTAAACAGGGTAGTGCGGAAGCCTTAGGACTCTGCCGTCATAGCGGCTGAATTGCCAGTCAGCAGGGATCGCGCTAATGGGGTCTGACGCTGGGCAAGATCCAAGGACGAGCATTGGAGATAACGGCGGGTGGCGTATTCTGGGCAAGTTTAAAGGATCAACAGTGATAATGGCGGGTGACGGCTTCAGGCATTAGAGATAACAGCGGGTGACGGCTTCTGGGTGAGATCAAAGGACGAGCATTGGAGATGACGGCGGGCGGCGTATTCTGGGCAAGTTTAAAGGACCAGCATTAGAGGTGACGGCTTCTGGGAGAGATCAAAGGACTAGCTGTGCTGATAACGGCGGCTTCTCCTGTGTCACATGTAAACATTGTGGAACGCGCTGCTGCGGGGCACGCTGGGGGGGGAGGAGATTAAGATCAAAGGACAATTAGTGTGCATAGTTACAGCGGCTGCTGCTATGCCGCTCTGGACAGCACTCGCTCGCTTAGGACTTATTTAACCATACGGAAAAAAGCACCAGGGTAGCTTACATTCGGACATTCGGACTATAAGAAGCAGGTACTTTTTCTCCCCACTTTTGGGGGAGAAAAAGTGCGTCTTATTATAGTCCGAAAAATACGGTAAATATGAAAACGGTATGTCATATAAAAAGTAGGAAAACATGTTTTTATTGAATATTATGTGAGGGTTTTATACCACATAAAAAAAAAACAATAAACAGTAAGAAACAGGTTGAGGTAAGTGCTTCAGAAAACAGCTCTATAGTACACCAAGCTTGGTTGGTGAGCTCAGGGCAGCTCTTTTGCATAGATACAAAGTGAAGTTTCTTAACTTTTCTTGTACGAGAGACTCATATCTGTACTACCAATGTTCTATCTCTTAGCTGTACTACACATACAAATCATTGTCTCATACGTTTCTTCAGATTCCCTTTCATTATATAATTATTCAAGACAGAAAGCAGGAATTGTCCCTGGAAATCACAGACAGCTAGTAAGGATTGGCTGGACAATGAGCCAATCACAATTCTCTCCCTGTGATGTCACCAGTGGGTGGATCTCTCACTTCCCCCGATTTCCCCCAGATATCTTTATACGACAACCCCACCCTACACATAACCCAGCATGGAGGGGCTCGGTGAAGGTGGCAGTGAAGGTGTGAAGGTGTCTGATGGGGTCACACAGGGCATAAAAGGAGATCTGCCCGGCCTCATAATCCAGATATATCCTGACTCTATCACTGGGGATCCCATCAGGTAACTCAATCACCTTACTGTCATGTATCACTGAGCACTGATTACCCCACCAGCACAAACCCCAGGACTTGTTATTCTCTCCAATCACTGACTGACCTCCCCTCCTGGCTATACTGGGGTAACACATCCCGACTATCCAGTCATCTGATCTCCTAACAACCACTTCCCAGTAATGGCGCCCTGAGGAGAATCTCCGGCTGCTCAACACCTGAGGAGTAGAATACTGAAATCTCTCTGGTGTTTCTGGGCGAGTCTGCTCTGTTGAGCTGGATGCAGTTTTCCTGTCATCTGATGTATATACCCTATTACTAGCTGTGTTTACATCCAGTAATATTTCTGCAGGCTGTACAGACATCCCCCCAGTTACCCCAAACATGATATCAGATATTGTTGTTTGTAATGTGTGTGAGATGCTGGCCACATCCAGATCCCCTCCATCATGGAGCTGCTTGTCATGTCTGTCCTCCGTGTCACACAAGTCACCTGTGTGTGATTCCTGTAAGACAGTCAATGGATCAGTCATGTTACACAGCTCCTCAATGTGACGCATCTTCCTGGACAGCTCCGCCTTCTTTATCTCCAGCTGCCTGATGATGTCGTCATAGCATTGTACCTGCCTCATGATGTCACTCAGGACTCTCTTCTCCAGCTCCTCCAGCCGTCTCCTGAGGTCTCTAAACAGGGTAGTGACTCTCTCTGCTTCACCATCTGCTTTCTCTTGTGCTTTTCTCCTGCCTTCCTCCAGACTCTGGGCTCTTTTCTCAGCCTCCTCTGTCTCTGCCATCAGTTTTTGCAGATCATTTCTCAGCTTCTTCTTCTTCTCCTCAGAGGCCTCATCCAGTGACATCATCTTATGTCCTACATGTCTCCCAATCACATAGCAGGACACACAGACACAGGCAGCATCCTCAGTGCAGTAATACTTCAGTATTTCCTTATGGACGGAGCATTTCCTGGTCTCCAGGGAGGTGGTGGGGGCACATAAGACGTGTTCTGGTGCCTTGCTGTGGAATCTCAGGTGTTTATCACACATAGAAGCGTCACAGTGCAGACAGGACATAACAGCAGGTTCAAAGGAGTCAACACAGTAAGTACAATGGACTCCGGTCTCCTCCTGATCTGGCTGAGTAGACAGGAAACGCTCTGCTATGTTCCTCAGAGTAATGTTCCTCTGTAATCCAGGCCGCTCCTTGTACTTCTCTCTACATTGAGGACAAGAATAACCTGCAGACCCCTCCTGTGAGTCCAGCACACGATCAATACAGACCTGGCAGAAGTTGTGACTAGTGTTGGGCGAACATCTAGATGTTCGGGTTCGGGCCGAACAGGCCGAACATGGCCGCGATGTTCGGGTGTTCGACCCGAACTCCGAACATAATGGAAGTCAATGGGGACCCGAACTTTTGTGCTTTGTAAAGCCTCCTTATATGCTACATACCCCAAATTTACAGGGTATGTGCACCTTGGGAGTGGGTACAAGAGGAAAAAAAAATTTAGCAAAAAGAGCTTATAGTTTTTGAGAAAATCGATTTTAAAGTTTCAAAGGGAAAACTGTCTTTTAAATGCGGGAAATGTCTGTTTTCTTTGCACAGGTAACATGCTTTTTGTCGGCATGCAGTCATAAATGTAATACATATAAGAGGTTCCAGGAAAAGGGACCGGTAATGCTAACCCAGCAGCAGCACACGTGATGGAACAGGAGGAGGGTGGCGCAGGAGGAGAAGGCCACGCTTTGAGACACAACAACCCAGGCCTTGCATGAGGACAAGAAGCGTGCGGATAGCATGCTTTGTACCACCATGCAGTCATAAATGTAATAAAGATAAGTGGTTCAATAAACAGGGACCACGCGGCAACGCTAACCCAGCAGCAGCACACGTGATGGAACAGGAGGAGGCGCAGGAGGAGAAGGCCACGCTTTGTGAGACACAACAACCCAGGCCTTGCATGAGGACAAAAAGCGTGCGGATAGCATGCTTTGTACCGCCATGTAGTCATAAATGTAATAAAGATAAGAGGTTCAATAAACAGGGACCACGCGGCAACGGTAACCCAGCAGCAGCAGCAGCACACGTGATGGAACAGGAGGAGGCGCAGGAGGAGAAGGCCACGCTTTGTGAGACACAACAACCCAGGCCTTGCATGAGGACAAAAAGCGTGCGGATATAGCAGCAATGCTTTTTGCCGCCATGCAGTCATAAATGTAATACAGATGAGAGGTTCAATAAACAGGGACCGGAAACGCTAAACCATCCCAGATGTTCATCGGTCATGTTACTTGGTTGGGGTCCAGGAGTGTTGCGTAGTCGTTTCCAATCCAGGATTGATTCATTTTAATTTGAGTCAGACGGTCTGCATTTTCTGTGGAGAGGCGGATACGCCGATCTGTGATGATGCCTCCGGCAGCACTGAAACAGCGTTCCGACATAACGCTGGCTGCCGGGCAAGCCAGCACCTCTATTGCGTACATTGCCAGTTCGTGCCAGGTGTCTAGCTTCATGCCCGGTTTCAGGTCCAGCGGTGCCAGCCACAAATCCGTCTGTTCCTTTATTCCCCTCCAAATTTCCTCCCCTGTGTGCTGCTTATCCCCAAGGCAGATCAGCTTCAGCAACGCTTGCTGACGCATGCCAACAGCTGTGCTGCACTGCTTCCACGATCCTACTGCTGCTGGTGCTGGGTTAGCATTTCCGGATGAGGTACAGCTTTGAGATGCGTTGGAGGAGAAGGAGTCAGAGAGGTAGGTGCTGCTGTTGTTATCCAGCTGTTTGCGGCGTGGGCAACACCCGCGCCGTAGCAGGTGAGGAATCGCTGCCAGGCTCCACAAGGTTCACCCAGTGCGCGGTAAGGGAGATGTATCGACCCTGGCCGAACGCACTCGTCCAGGTGTCAGTGGTGAGGTGAACCTTGCAGGCAACGGCATTCTTCAAGCTTCGGGTTATTTAGCTGACCACGTGCTCATGCAACTCAGGCACTGCAGAGCGCGCAAAGTGGTAGCGGCTGGGAACCACGTAACGTGGGATGGCCACTGACATCATGCCCTTGAAGCTGTTTGTCTCCACCACTCGATATGGCAGCATTTCGCAGGCCAGAAGCTTGGCTATGCTGGCTGGCTGTTACTGCCACGGCCCGGGGGTCATTTGCTGGCAATTTCCTCTTGTGCTCAAACATCTCAGAAACAGACAACTCAACCGTAGCGCTGCACACCGAAGGGCTGTTGGTTGTTGTGTTTGATGAACACTGGGAGACCTCAAGAGCACTAGTCCGGAAAGTGACAGTGTCAGCATCGTCTGATGTTTGTGAATGTTGTGAACCACGCAATGGCTGGGCTACTGCTGCTGCTGAGGCGGGTCTGGTGGTGAGTCTGGTGAACCCAAGGGAGGCAGTGTTGCTGGTGGTACCCTGTCCTGCCGCGTTTGCCCACAGAGTGGGATGTTTGGATAGAATGTGGCGGCTCATGCTGGTGGTGGAGAGGTTGTTAATACTTTTCCCCCTGCTCAGGCGGGTCTTGCACACCTTGCAAATCGCCATGGTAACATCCTCAGTGCAGTCTTCAAAGAAAGCCCAGACTTTAACTGGCTGAGGACTCGGACCTCGTGCGTGATGTGCTGGTGCTGCTTAACCCACTGCTGGACGCTTGAGAGGTCATCCAAGTAATTATCTGGTCCTGTTCTTTTGGATCTGTGAGGGTTGTTGTCCTGGACAACATGGGCAGTATTGAGTGGGTTTTCTTGGGTGCTCCCCTGTGGCCTGTACGTGAACCGTCAGGGGAAACACCTCTTCCCTTGCCCCTCCCTCTTTCACCGGATTTCTTCCTCATTTCACTTATCCTTAAAGTACACGCTGACTGGCAGCAGTACAGTGGCAGTACAGAAATGCTATACAGTGGTGGGTGAGCGGTGTACCACTATTGTCAGCAGTGACACAGAGCACAATGCTATACAGTGGCGGGTGAGCGGTGTACTACTGTTCCCAGCAGACACAGAGTGGAAGTAAACACAATGCTATATAGTGTGGCTGAGCCGTGTACACAGAGTGGCATTAAACACAATGCTATATAGTCTGCTATATAGTCACCCCGAACAGGGTGATGTTCTGCAGAACCCGAACAGTGGCAAACACTGTTCGCCCAACACTACTGGGAGGGAACGCAGATTTTAGTACCTAAACACACGATACAACATGTTTTCCGGGGTCGGACTCTGAGGCACATACAGATGGTCCCGATCATCATCCTCATCATACAACTCTTCTCCTGAGTCTGACCCACCCACCACCTCTGCCACCCCAACATCCCCAGACACAGACCCCTCATCGTCCTCAACATTAACTTGGGATGCTGGCCTGAGCCAGACCTCCTCCTCCACATCAGGCCCCATCATCTCCTCAATGGCAGCCCTCATTAATCGCTCTGGCGACGGACTGATGGACACAACGTTCTCCTCCGGGGAGGGCTGCTGCTGACCACTGGCTGCTGGGGTGGATGTTATAGCTTGCGTGGGGCGTTGGCTGTTGCTGTTGTTGGGAGTGCTGCTCACAGCGGAGGTCTCTGGGGAACTCATGTTGAGCTCATATAGTGGTTGACGGTGAGTGGAGTATTACTGATCCCAGCAATATACACACTGACTGGCAGAGTACGCAATGCTATATAGTGTGGCTGAGCGGTGTACACAGAGTGGCAGTAAACACAATGCTATATAGTCTGGCTGAGCGAGCGGTGTACTACTGTTCCCAGCAGAATCAGAGTGGCAGTAAACAATGGTATATAGTCTGGCTGAGCGGTGTACATAGAGTGTCAGTAAACAATGGTATATAGTCTGGCTGAGCGAGCGGTGTACTACTGTTCCCAGCAGAATCAGAGTGGCAGTAAACAATGGTATATAGTCTGGCTGAGCGGTGTACATAGAGTGTCAGTAAACAATGGTATATAGTCTGGCTGAGCGAGCGGTGTACTACTGTTCCCAGCAGAATCAGAGTGGCAGTAAACAATGGTATATAGTCTGGCTGAGCGGTGTACACAGAGTGTCAGTAAACAATGGTATATAGTCTGGCTGAGCGGTGTACACACAATGCTATATAGTCTGCTATATAGTGTCAGTAAACAATGGTATATAGTCTGGCTGAGCGGTGTACACAGAGTGTCAGTAAACAATGGTATATAGTCTGGCTGAGCGAGCGGTGTACTACTGTTCCCAGCAGAATCAGAGTGGCAGTAAACAATGGTATATAGTCTGGCTGAGCGGTGTACACAGAGTGTCAGTAAACAATGGTATATAGTCTGGCTGAGCGGTGTACACACAATGCTATATAGTCTGCTATATAGTGTCAGTAAACAATGGTATATAGTCTGGCTGAGCGAGCGGTGTACTACTGTTCCCAGCAGAATCAGAGTGGCAGTAAACAATGGTATATAGTCTGGCTGAGCGGTGTACACAGAGTGTCAGTAAACAATGGTATATAGTGTGGCTGAGTGGTGTACACAGAGTGTCAGTAAACAATGGTATATAGTCTGGCTGAGCGGTGTACACAGAGTGTCAGTAAACAATGGTATATAGTCTGGCTGAGCGAGCGGTGTACTACTGTTCCCAGCAGAATCAGAGTGGCAGTAAACAATGGTATATAGTCTGGCTGAGCGGTGTACACAGAGTGTCAGTAAACAATGGTATATAGTGTGGCTGAGTGGTGTACACAGAGTGTCAGTAAACAATGGTATATAGTCTGGCTGAGCGGTGTACACAGAGTGGCAGTAAACACAATGCTATATACTCTGGCTGAGCGAGCGGTGTACTACTGTTCCCAGCAGACACAGAACAGTAAACAGAATGCTATATAGTGTGGCTGAGCGAGCGGTGTACCACTATTCCAAGCAGACACAGAACAGTGAACAGAATGCTATATAGTGTGGCTGAGCGAGCGGTGTACCACTATTCCAAGCAGACACAGAACAGTGAACAGAATGCTATATAGTGTGGCTGAGCGAGCGGTGTACTACTGTTCCCAGCAGACACAGAACAGTACACAGAATGCTATATAGTGTGGCTGAACGAGCGGTGTACTACTGTTCCCAGCAGACACAGAACAGTACACAGAATGCTATATAGTGTGGCTGAACGAGCGGTGTACCACTATTCCAAGCAGACACAGAACAGTGAACAGAATGCTATATAGTGTGGCTGAGCGAGCGGTGTACCACTATTCCCAGCAGACACAGAGTGGCAGTAAACAGAATGCTATATAGTGTGGCTGAGCGAGGTACACAGAGTGGCAGTAAACAGAATGCTATATAGTGTGGCTGTGCAAGCGGTGTACTACTATTCCCAGCAGACACAGAGTGGCAGTAAACAGAATGCTATATAGTGTGGCTGAGCGAGGTACACAGAGTGGCAGTAAACAGAATGCTGAGCGAGCGGTGTACTACTATTCCCAGCAGCGACACACAATGACTGGGGGGGACCCTGGCTAGCGTGGCTGGAGCGCGAACTACCCTGCCTGCCTACCCAAAGCTAAACCCACAGACAAATGGCGGAGATATGACGTGGTTCGGGTATTTATTTACCCGAACCACGTGACAGTTCGGCCAATCAGAGCGCGTTCGGGTCCGAACCACGTGACCCGTTCGGCCAATCACAGCGCTAGCCGAACGTTCGGGGAACGTTCGGCCATGCGCTCTTAGTTCGGCCATATGGCCGAACGGTTTGGCCGAGCACCGTCAGGTGTTCGGCCGAACTCGAACATCACCCGAACAGGGTGATGTTCTGCAGAACCCGAACAGTGGCGAACACTGTTCGCCCAACACTAGTTGTGACCACATCTCAGTATTACAGGATCTGTATAAATGTCCAGGCAGAGGGAACACTTCAGCTCCTCGCTCAGAGCAGCAGACGCCATCGCTGGCAGCAGTAGAGGAAACAAAAGTCTCTGATTCTCGGAATCCAGAAGAACCAGTTACTTATTACCTGCCTGGGGGACAGGGAGGGAGAAGTCAAACTTATGTTTATTAATCAAATGGAAACATTAGAAAGCAAGAGAAAGAGCAATGGTGAGAAAGTGATTCAATTGCATATGTAGTTTATGATAACTGAGATTAGAATTCTTTGCAGATTTAGCTAGTTAGACCGGTGTGTAGAAGTTATTGAGAGACATCTGCTGTTTTGTATTGTACTGTTAGGCGGGGTCACGCAGACAAGTGTCACCCCTGCATTAATTTCTAATCCTATCTCCTTATCACCGGGCTGCCCGTGAGGCAGGATGAGGCAGAAGTGGGGGAAGGCGGTGCCCGCCTGGCCGTGGGTGGGTGGGGAGTTGCCAAGCTAGAGGGGGTAGCAGGCAGGAAGAGGGGCAGTGGGCACAGCAGTGGGAAGGGGGGGTCGGAGTCACCCCCTCACCTGGGTCCCCTGTCTGCTCTCCCCCTCCAGCTATTACCACATTTTAGTAGGTAGCCAGCAGGGAATTGATGACTCGCCTCCTTCCACGTTCCAGTGTACGCTCTACCTGCAATGCTGCCTACTGTACTCTACATGCCTATACTGGGGGCAACTATACTACCTAATGGGGGGCGGGCTTCATCTTCACAAGTTTGCCTCAGGCAGCAAAACGTCTAGAACCGGCCCTGCCCACGTACCCCTCAGCACTTAATTTTTTTCCCCCCACTGATCATGGGTGATCAGGGCGGATCAGAGAATAATGGCGCACAGCGCTGATGCATAAAAATGGCGCTGCATTAAAAAGATACGCTTATCGCTATTTGTTATCATTAGTACTGCATAATAATGGCGCACGGGGAAAAAAGAAGAAAATCGCCACACAGTAACGTTATTTATCAATAGTGCCGTTCATTTGCCAAACAGCAGACGTTATTGCGCACAGTAACGTTATTTATCAATAGCGCCCTACATAAGCCAAACTGCAGACGTTATTTAACTGCAAAACGGTGAATGGATATAATGTAACACTGTCAAAAATTCTAAAGATGTTGTAGATCGAGGATTTAAAAAATCAATATTAACGTTATTAATGTTATCAACTTTTTTCAAGCAATGTGCAGTACTGTAAACGTAAACTAATGTTATCAACTTTGTGCAAGTAATGTTCAGTACTGTGAATGCTAGCTAACATTAATACACTGTGACCGTGCAGGGTTGGATTAAAAAAAAAAAATCATAACGATATTAATGTTAGCTAATGTGTACCTTTAGAGTACAGTACTCTTAACGTTACCTAACTATAATACACTTTGTGCAGGATCATTAAGATGTCCAGAGGCGCCGGAAGGATAAAAAGTCACTAAAAAGTTTAAAAGTGCCACGCATCATCCTGACTAAACGCTGTGTTTTGCTCCTGTCTCTTATTGCCTGAAGAAGCGGGTTTTGGCCCGTGAAACGCGTTGCGACTTTTTCACTGGGAGTAATTGAATAAATTGTATATATGTCTTGAAAATCGACAGCCTTTTGTCTGTTTATGGTTTGCTGGTCCACCACCACAACCAAAACACTTTTAAACTTTTTAGTGACTTTTTATCCTTCCGGCGCCTCTGTACATCTTTACGCATCCAGAAGTCCACCCTTGGTGGAAGGGTGATCCACCCTACAATTTCCTCTATCCACAGAGAGCGACGTTTTACTCCTGAGTGGGGACAGGCTTGTTCTCCCCACCTGCTTGAACAGTGGTTGCTTCAGAGGCAACCCTGGTTTGTGAGTATATTACTTACATTTCATATTACTATCCACCCCCTACTAATACATACTGCACTATATTGGGCTCTCGGTCTTCTATCTTTTGTGCAGGATCAGACTGCGCACTGCATTACATTTTAAATATAACTAAAATGTATTATACTGCGATGTGTTTATATGTAAATATCAATGATTTGAAAATAAAAAATAGCAATTAATCCAATTAAAAATAATAACTTGAAATGAAGACTACTATCAAGAGCGTTAGAGTTATTAATATCAATTTTGTTATTAAAGTTATTTAACGTTTTTAAGAAGATGATTTCTTAACGGTAATTAACGATTAACTGTTAACATCAAATAACAATAAACGGAAGTCGGATTACCGGCATCACCGTACGCCATTCTACGCAGGCGCCATTTTCGTATGGATCCGATCAGGGATCTGGAGGATCTGTACCTCAACACTAAAGCAAAGAGGTGAAGCAGCATCAGGGGGGCGGGGACAGCTTGTAGCTCCCCCTCCTTGCATGCATGCCAGCGTCATTTCTTTTTTACCTGTCTGTGTGTGGTGCTGGAGATCACATAGGCAGATTCCGTACTACACTAGATGCAGCAACAGAGATCCCTAGTGATAAGCCCAAATGAGCCCACTTAATATTTAAATTATATGGCGCAGCGGTTGGGGGTGGAGCTAGCAGCAATCAAAGTGTTGTACTTTGACACTTTGATCTGAAGGGGTTGACATTGTGGCTGATTTTACCTGACAACAGCGCCATTTAGCAGCAGCCAGTTTTCCTGTGTCTGACTATGTCCGACACTAGACCTATGGAGGAAAAAGCCAATGTCTGACTAAGGCCTTATTCACATTGGCCTTAAAAATGGACTGGACCCTAACGGAGGTGAACGGATCCTATGGTATTCAACAGGATCCATTCACATTGCTACATTATAATGGGTCCGTTCGTCATGTTCCGCTGATCAGACCGCAAGTTTTGGTCTGCAGTGACCTTTCTGGATCAATGCATTTGTCAGACCAACCGCACACTAAAGCTGGCCACTAACGGTCCAATTTCTAGCGAAAAATCGTTCGAGCGATCAGAAATTCTGATCGGACGAAAAATCTAACCAATCATTGCTTCCTATCTATCACGACCACCAAGAAAATCCAAATTTTCGTTCGATGAAAATTCATTCGGGCGACATTTTTTTCACTCGTTCATAATCGATTGTGTCCACCAATGGAGATTATTTACAACCAATCCGATCAGAATTTCTGATTGCTCGAACGATTTTTCGCTAGAAATTGGACTGTTAGTGGCCAGCTTAACAGAACAAATGGTCACAGATCAAAAACTGATGCCTATGAAAAATTGATCCATTTCACAGGTCAGTTTTTACACGGATGAGTTTGTCCAGGGTAAAACGAGCCATAGTCAGACATAGGATTGGAAATTGTTAAAAAGAGACCCTGAGCAGGTGATAAAAACAGAATTTACACTTACCTGGGGCTTCTTCCAGCCCACTGTAGGCCGTGAGGTCCCCCGGCATCCTCCTGGCTCCTTCCCTGGTCCCGGCTCCGGCTACAGGATGACTTTGGCCTGAAGTCGTCAGGTCCAGAGATGCTCAAATCCGAACTTTGGGTGAATCCGGATAGTTGTTATCCGGATTCACCTTGTTAATGGCAGTTACCTGTGCGGGGTGGGCTGGGGGTCAATCTTACCTCTCTGACGTCTTCTTCGGTGTGCCCCTCGGCGCCTCCCACGATGCGTTCCAACCGCCGGTCATGTGATTACAAACCCTTCCTCCTTCTGGGTTGAAGGAGGAAGTGTTGTTACTCAGGTGACGCGTGTGGAACGCATCATGGGAGGCGCCGAGGGGCACACCGAAGAAGACGTCAGAGAGGTAAGATTGACCCCCAGCCCACCCCGCACAGGTAACTGCCATTAACAGGGTGAATCTGGATAACAACTATCCGGATTCACCCAAAGTTCGGATTTGAGCAACACTGGTCAGGTCTGCTTCGCGCTTCCGTAGTTTGCGGCATTACGTCGGCTGACGTGAGATTCCTGTGCGGTTCAATCTTAGAAAACCGCGCATGTGCAGGACTCTCACACTGGCTGGTGTGATGATGCCTACCCGGTCGGCGTAATGCCACAATCCATGGAAGCGGGAAGCAGACCTGATGACTTCAGGCTGAAGTCATCCTGTGAATGATTCATGATCTCTGCGCCCAATTGACACTTATATTAGCTGCAGATTGAAGAGACAAGGGTGACCCCATCCTTGTCAAGAAAGTAAACGATAAACAATTTTTCTTAAAGAGAATCTGTATTGTTAAAATCGCACAAAAGTAAACATACCAGTGCATTAGGGGACACCTCCTATTACCCTCTGTCACAATTTTGCCGCTCCTCGCCGCATTAAAAGTGGTTAAAAACAGTTTTAAAAAGTTTGTTTATAAACAAACAAAATGGCCACCAAAACAGGAAGTAGGTTGATGTACAGCATGTCCACACATAGAAAATACATCCATACACAAGCAGGCTGTATACACACTTCCTTTTGAATCTCAAGAGATCATTTGTGTGTTTCTTTCCCCCTGCAGCTATCTTCCACTGAAGTGTCAGGCTGTTTCTTCCTGCAGAGTGCAGACAGCTCTGCCTGTATGTAATTCCTCAGTATGTGAAAGCCCAGCCAGCTCAGAGGAGGATTTATCCAGCTTGTAAAAGATAAGAGAGCAGAGAGAAGCTGCTCTAATATAAATAACACACAGGCAGTGTGCAGAGAGGGGCCTGGAGGGGGGAGATGCATCACAGAACAACAACACTGAAGAACTTGGCAGCCTTCCAGACACAGGCTGACAAGTCTGACAAGAGAGAGATAAGTTGATTTATTACAGCGATGGTGATAGTAGAACGTGCTGCAGTAAGCCAGAACACATTAGAATAGCTTTTGGAACTTGTAGGATGATAAAAAACAGGATGCAATTTTTGTTACGGAGTCTCTTTAATCTGCGCTTCAAGCTCAATAGTTATAGTAATAATTCAATACAAATCTTTGCATATGAACAAATGAACATTTATTAAAATAGCATAAAAACATACTTTCCCTGGTGCTGTGTATACAACATCTGTAAGGCGCTGCAGCGTCGTCACACCCAGCTTACAAATCTCATGCAGACAAAAACATGCATACAGAAAAAGGGGAAAAGGTTGTGTCCGGTCGATCCAACTTGCACCACTAAAAAGGAGTCTTTTCACCTTGCCCTTACCACTGCCTATCGGGGATCTAGCAGCCTCCGCTCAAGTCGTACAAGGTTACGTGAGTGAATCAGCAGCACAGACTGCCCGACTACCTGAGGTTTTCAAGCTATATTTACTGCATGAACTATGCCATTATTTGCATGAGTACTCACACACAATTAAGCTACTTATTATCATCTTAAACGAGCCATAGTGCATCAGGCTCCAGTTGTATCAATCTGTTTGCACCCAAGAAGATTGCAATTATATTGCACCCAACTATAGTATCTAGACTAAGGGCTCTTTCACATTAGGGCAGATTTTCTGCGTTTCAACGCAAAGGATAAAGTTTGCGTTACCCAAGGTGAAATGAAAGTCCATAGACTTTCATTTTAGCTTTCACATATAACGCAGCCTTTTTGTGCGTTGCGTTCCACTGCACCCAGGCGCAGTTTTTTGGCCAACGCTAGCTTTATGCGTTACAATGTTAGTCAATGTAAAACGCACACTATGTGCGTTTTTAATCCATTAACGCAGGCAATAAGTCCCAGAATGCAACAGAGGAACAATGTAGAAAGTTGACAACTAAAAGAAAAAAAAATTACCTGCGTTTTTCTATGTGCAGTAACGCATTGAAAACGGATTAAAAACGCACACTCACTGCAGTGCAACGCATATCAAAACGCAGGTAAAGGCATACAACAAAACGTATGCTTTGAGCGTTCTCCAACGCAAGCTCTGATGTGAAAGAGCCCTAAGGAAACTTTGAAACCTTCAATTATTTTTGGGTCTTATTTTGCCATTTATCTTTTTATATTCTCATTTTTATTATTAATATATATATATTTCGGTTTTGGACACAACCTTTTCCCCTTTTTCTGAATGCATGTTTTTGTGTGCATAAGATTTGTAAGCTGGGTGTGACGACGCTGCAGCGCCTTACAGATGTTGTGTACACAGCACCAGGGAAAGTATGTTTTTATGCTATTTTAATAAATGTTCATTTGTTCATATGCTTGAATTATTACTATAACTATTGAGGTTGAAGCGCAGATTAAGAAAAACTGAAGTCATCCTGTAACCGGAGCCAGGACCAGTGAAGGAGCCAGGAGGATGCCGGGGGACCTCGCGGCCTACGGTGGGCTGGAGGAAGCCCCAGGTAAGTGTAAATTCTGTTTTAATCACCTGTTCAGTGTCCCTTTAACTCAACACTAGATAGCTTAGCAAGCATTACTATGTGCAGCTACATACTGTAGCTAAAGCTAGCTACTAGGGACACTGTTGTGTACAATTACAGTTACTAGGGACATTGTTGCTCTGCTGTAAAAAAGAGAGAAATGGAGAGCCCAATATGGTGAAGTATGTCAGAGATACGAAGGGAAATGAATAGGTGAGATGGTTATACTCACAAACATGGGTTACCGCTCAGGCAACCACTGTATAGGCAGGTGAGGAGATTAGACCTGTCCTCACTCAGGATTAAGAAGTCGCTCTCTGTAGATCAGAAAAAATGGGGTAGGGTCACCCCTCCACCTGGGGTGGACTCAAGTATACTGGTAGGTGATCAGAGGCGCCAGCAGAATAAAATTAATATACAATTGTTAAAAATTGCCGGGAGGGAAAGTGGTGGACTTCCCCTCAATAATTAGACACCAAGGTCTGTCATCGAATCAAACGAATGTATTTATTCAATAGTACCCCAAAATCTGCACAGAGGTGCTAAATTCACTGCACATTGATTGCTGTGTTTGTTGTCCCCGTTTTATTGCCTGAAGAAGTGGGTCTGCTCCCACGAAACGCGTTGCAGATTTTGGGGTACTATTGAATAAATACATTCGTTTGATTTGATGACAGACCTTGGTGTCTAATTATTGAGGGGAAGTCCAACACTTTCCCTCCCGGCAATTCTTAACAATTTTATTCTGCTGGCGCCTCTGATCACCTACCAGTATTGTTGCTCTGCTAGTATTTTATGTAATGTGTGTTCACTCACTGCCTGAACTGGCACATTTCACGGCAGAACAGTGAGTAATTGTGATCGCAATCATGATTGTGCACTGATTGTCGATTGTAATCCAATCTGAGATTGGACTGGGATTTCACAATTTTGCGTAATTTTCACATCATTTCATGCCAAGAATTTTTCAAAAAGTCTTTATTTTAATTTTTTTTTTTTTGAGAAAATCGATTTTAAAAATACAAAGGAAAAATTTTTTAAACTGTCATTTTTCTGAGTTTAACAAACATTTTTCCTTTGCATTTTTAAAATTTCATTTTCTAAAAAGCTACAAGGCCGTCCTGAATTTTTTTTTTTTTTTTTACTTTTTCCCACTATTCCTTTTAAAATATGCAGCAATTTTTAAGATGGTAGCATGTATTTGACCTTTGCTATTAATTGCTAAAGTCGTCAAGAAACGTAAAGATTATGCAGAAATTGGTACTTATCCGTTACCCGGGCGCATCCTCTAGGTGGCGACAAAACTCCACCAGAGTTACATCTTTCCCTACTATCCATGTCGGCCTGGAGGGGGAATAGTAATTAGCGCAACCTGCCGGATTCGCCCGGCTAACTGATAAGTACCCGAAAATTACACAAAATTATGAATGGACTATACAAAATCATTTAAATGTACAAATTGTAATTATGTATGACCATTACTGAGAAAATGTACGCAAAATTTTGCTTAAAGAGTAACTGTCAGGCTGCAGAAGCTAATTTAAACCTCTATTCTCCTGTGTTAAACAGTTTAGACGGAAGCCAAAAAGGCAATAGTGAAGATAAAAATCTCTCTTACATTTGATGTGTGCTTATCAGCAAAGCTGTTAGACCCAAGAGGACGCAAGCCGCATACCATACTGCAAAGCATTCTGGGGCCCTCCCCTCGGCTGCTAAGGAGAAGTTACAGTATCAAGTTTCAGCAGCTTGTAACTCAGTCTAGCTCACAACACTAATAAATCTCGGGCAGAGTACACTGCAGGAGTCCGCTATTGTTCCTAGCCACATGGCTAATTAATATTCACTGCACACTGTGTTATTCAGTACGAGCTTTTCTGTGATCAGGAAGCAGGCAGGACATGACGACACAATTGGCTTCATAGGAGACAGACAAACATGGAACCTGCCATAGCTGTCAGGAGCATCAATCTCTGCATATACTATATACAAATTCTGTGCAGTACAAACGTGGACAGTGAAATGCATATGTAATGTGAGTACAGCCAATCTTTAGCTACTGATATATGTGTTTATTTTCTCTGAGACCTTATACCTAACAGCTCCTCTTTAATCGAAATTAGCAGATTAGGATAATCTTTAAAGAGGAAACTCAAAAATCACGACTGGTGACACCGGGGCCGAGTGTCAGGCTGACACTTCCTGAACGATGACGCTCTTCGTCATCACGCCGTCATCATTTTCTAACTGTAAACCGCACATGCACAGTACTGTCACGCCGGCCGCCGTGATGACGCGTAGTGGCCGGCGTAATGGCGACGAGCGTCATCGTTCAGGAAGTGTCAGCCCGACACTCGGCCCCGGTGTCGCCGGTCGTGATTTCTTTGGAGGGACCGGGAGAAGAGCCAAGAGGATGCTGGGGGACCTCTCGACCTACGGTGGGCTGGAGAAAGCCCCAGGTAAGTTCCGTTTTTGTTTTATTTTACACCTCCTAGTCCTTTTAAATGTAACTGTAAAGTATATTTCTTATTTGTCTTTCTTTAAAGTGAACTCAAGGTGAAACTAATCAGAAAAACAATTGTGTGTATCCTCCTACTCCTAAAAATGACTTTAGATATCACATGGTTTTCTTTTCAACAATTACAAACTAGATTGAATGTTTTGTTGCCTCTGTTCAGTTGCAGCCTAATAAAAGTTCCAGAGTTAGAAAAAGGCCAATGGGTCATTTATTTTATCTCCCTCTGCTCGCAGAAGTTGTATTCTGCCAGGAAAACGTTTATGGCTGTAATTTACTTACCAGTGATGTGTACTATATTTCCAACAAGGTAGCAACAAGACAGAAGCTGTCACTTCCATGCCTAGAAATTAACTCTCCCAAGCAGCAGAATAAAACAAGTAAAACATCCTGGTTATTAATTTATTTTGTACTGTACATTTACATGTTTATCTCATGTCGTCTCGGGTACACTTTAAGAGATGGTCTATCTATCATTCAACTGCTAGCATCCTGCCAAATATTGGCATAACTCTTTTATGGGGCTGAAATAAGGTAAAACATGGGTATTTAATCTCTCTTTAACGACATACACATTAATTGCCAAGTTTAGTCTCATTATGTTGTATATTTTTAGCAGGTCATTTAAATGCTTTCAGTTGTTATGTGCAACAAGCAGGAGGAAAGTTATGAACATATGTATTTCTGATCATTTTCTTGCGACTGAAAGCCAGGGGGCACCCAGCCTCCATCACAGGGGCAGACTATGGAGTACCGAGTGCTGTAATAACGGCACAGCAGATTTGGGCGCAGCCGGCACCACCATAGACTGTAATAGGAATTACGACTATAGCGGCGCTCACTGAGTAACTTCGGTGCCATCAGAAGACTGAGCTGAAGTTACTTTCAAGATACTGTAATTATTATTCGGCCTCCAGCAATAGCTGGAAGCCGAATTGCATCATTCCCCACCATCCATGTGGATCTGGAATAGTAATTAACGCCTTTAGGACTTGTGCAGCAGCTGGATAAGCCACATATCGCCTGTATCCTGCACCCAAGTCTCCCGGCGGTGATTTCACATGTATGCCTGAGTACCGCTCTCAAAGCAGGGATGTACAAAGCACAAAACTGAAAATCCAAAGACAGTTCTCCATTTCATAACATCTTTGAAGGAACCTGGAGCCAGCAAGAGAACTCTTCAGGCTGGCTTCCATTTTGAATGGACTCAAAAAAATGCCATGCCAATATGCTTAGACATGATCCCACGCCTCTTGGACATGATCCCATGCCAATGTCATTGGACATGATCCCACACCGATATCCTTGGACATGATTCCACGCCAATATCTTTGGACATGATCCTATGCCAATATCCTTGGAGATGATCCCACACCAATATCCCTGGACATGATCCCACACCAATATCCTTGGACATGAACCCACACCAATACCCTTGGACATGATCCCACGCCAATATCCTTGGACGTTATGCCAAGCCAATATCCCTGGACATGATCCTACGCAAATATTGTTGGACATGATCCCACGCCATTATCCTTGGACATGATCCCACCCCAATATCCTTGGACATGACCCCACACCCATATCATTGGACATGATGCCATGCCAATATCCTTGGACATGATGAGCCCACAGCAGTATCGTTAGACATGATGCCACGCCAATATCCTTGTACAGGATCCCACACCAATATCCTTGGACATGATCCCACGCCAATATCCTTGGAAATGATCCCACACCAATATCCTTGGACATGATCCCACGCCAATATCCTTGGACATACCAATATCCTTGGACATGATCCCACGCCAATATCCTTGGACATGTTGATCCCACAGCAGTATCCTTAGACATGATGCCACGCCAATATCCTTGGACAGGATCCCACACCAATACCCTTGGACATGATGCCATGCCAATATCCTTGGACATGATGATCCCACAGCAGTATCCTTAGACATGATGCCACGCCAATATCCTTGGACAGGATCTAGAGATGAGCGTAATGACCTAATTACGATTTCGCGAAATTTCGCGTAATTAGTGTAATTACGATTATGGCCGTAAGTACATAATCGTAATGAAGAAGGATTTCGCGAAATTTCGCGTAAGCGTAATTTTAGCGTAATTTTCGCATTACAATGGGTATTTGTTCATGCCGTAATTTCGCATTAAACGCTACCGTAATTTCGCGTTAATCCGTAACGCTCCGTATAATATAAAAAAGCCGCCGACTTTAAGGGTTAATAGAAAAGCCCCCTTAAATGCTAAGAGCCTCAAATTTGGAGAATATATTAAGGAGATCAGGAGGAATAAGAGGAAATTTTTTTTTTTCAAAAAGACCTTATAGTTTTTGAGAAAATCGATGTTAAAGTTTCAAAGGAAAAATGTATACATTTAAAAACCCGCCGACTTTAACGGTTAATAGCAAAGCCTGCTTAAAGTTTAGGAACACCAAATTCCTAGGGTATATTAAGGTGATCAGTGGGAATAAGAGGAAAACATTTTTTTCAAAAAGACCTTATAGTTTTTGAGAAAATCGATTTTTAAGTTTCAAGGGCAAAAATGTCTTTTAAATGCGGAAAATGTCAGTTTTTTTTGCACAGGTAACAATAGTGTATTATTTTCATAGATTCCCCCAAGTGGGAAGAGTTTTACTTACTTCGTTCTGAGTGTGGGAAATATAAAAAAAAAACGACGTGGGGTCCCCCCTCCCAGACCTCTTTAACCCCTTGTCCCCCATGCAGGCTGGGATAGCCAGAATGCGGAGCACCGGCCGCGTGGGGCTCCGCACCCTGACTATACCAGCCCGCATGGTCCATGGATTGGGGGGTCTCGGAAGGGGAGGGGCAGCCAAGCTTTCCCCTCCCCCTCCGAGCCCTTGTCCAATCCAAGGACAAGGGGCTCTTCTCCACCTCCGATGGGCGGTGTAGGTGGTGGCCGCGATTTCCTGGGTGGGGGGTTCATGGTGGAATCTGGGAGTCCCCTTTAAAAAGGAGTCCCCCAGATGCCCACCCCCCCTCCCAGGAGAAATGAGTATAGAGGTACTTGTACCCCTTACCCATTTCCTTTAAGAGTTAAAAGTAAATAAACACACAAACACATAGAAAAAGTATTTTAATTGAACAAAAAACATAACCACGAAAAAAGTCCTTTAATATTCTTAATTAACCATTAATACTTACCTGTCCCTTTAAATAAATGATCCCACGCAATATCCTCGGAAATGTTCTATCAGTTACAATGTAACAAAGTTATTACAATGTAACAACTTTGTTACATTGTAACTACGCCGCACCCGACGTCACTCGACGCTCACCCGCCGCACGGACCCGACAGAGCTCTGAGCTATATAGCTCAGAGCTCTCTAAGCATCTTTGTATTTGGGCTCCAAGGAGCCCCATTGGTCCTTAGCAGACCAATGGGGTTCCTCCTGATTTGAAGGAACCCCATTGGTCTGCTAAGGACCAATGGGGCTCCTTGGAGCCAAAATACAAAGATGCTTCTCAGAGCTCAGAGCTATATAGCTCAGAGCTCTGTCGGGTCCGTGCAGGACGCTAAGTCCCCGCCGGCTCCGCTGCCCTCCCCGCCTCTCCCACATGTCACCCACATGTCACCCACATGTGGGTGACATGTGGGTGACAGATGTGGGCGGGGTGGACAGCGGGAGCCGGCGGGGACTTAGCGTCCTGCAAGGACGCGTAAGTGTATGCGGCAGCTGAGCGGCGAGTGACGTCGGGTGCGGCGTAGTTACAATGTAACAAAGTTGTTACATTGTAATAACTTTGTTACATTGTAACTGATAGAACATTTCCGAGGATATTGCGTGGGATCATTTATTTAAAGGGACAGGTAAGTATTAATGGTTAATTAAGAATATTAAAGGACTTTTTTCGTGGTTATGTTTTTTGTTCAATTAAAATACTTTTTCTGTGTTTGTGTGTTTATTTACTTTTAACTCTTAAAGGAAATGGGTAAGGGGTACAAGTACCTCTATACTCATTTCTCCTGGGAGGGGGGGTGGGCATCTGTGGGACCCCTTTTTAAAGGGGACTCCCAGATTCCACCATGAACCCCCCACCCAGGAAATCGCGGCCTCCACCTCCACCGCCCATCGGAGGTGGAGAAAAGCCCCTTGTCCTTGGATTGGACAAGGGCTCGGAGGGGGAGGGGAAAGCTTGGCTGCCCCTCCCCTTCCGAGACCCCCCAATCCATGGACCATGCGGGCTGGTATAGTCAGGGTGCGGAGCCCCACGCGGCCGGTGCTCCGCATTCTGGCTATCCCAGCCTGCATGGGGGACAAGGGGTTAAAGAGGTCTGGGAGGGGGGACCCCACGTCGTTTTTTTTTAAATATTTCCCACACTCAGAACGAAGTAAGTAAAACTCTTCCCACTTGGGGGAATCTATGAAAATAATACACTATTGTTACCTGTGCAAAAAAAAACTGACATTTTCCGCATTTAAAAGACATTTTTGCCCTTGAAACTTAAAAATCGATTTTCTCAAAAACTATAAGGTCTTTTTGAAAAAAAAATTTTCCTCTTATTCCCACTGATCACCTTAATATACCCTAGGAATTTGGTGTTCCTAAACTTTAAGCAGGCTTTGCTATTAACCGTTAAAGTCGGCGGGTTTTTAAATGTATACATTTTTACTTTGAAACTTTAACATCGATTTTCTCAAAAACTATAAGGTCTTTTTGAAAAAAAAATTTTCTCATCTTATTCCTCCTGATCTCCTTAATATATGCTCCAAATTTGAGGCTCTTAGCATTTAAGGGGGCTTTGCTATTAACCCTTAAAGTCGGCGGCTTTTTTATATTATACGGAGCGTTACGGTTTAATGCGAAATTACGGTAGCGTTTAATGCGAAATTACGGCATGAACGAAACGCGAAATTTCGCGTTGAAAATTACGCTTACGGTATTTTCAATTACGATTTTAATGGCAATTTCGCTACGCTAATTTCGCATCGTAATCGCAAATTTCGCATGCGTAATTATAGTAATGCGAAATTACGAAAATTTCGGCTCAACTCTACAGGATCCCACACCATTATCCTTGGACATGATCCCACGCCAATATCCTTGGACATGATCCCACACCAATATCCTTGGACATGATCCCACACCAATATCCCTGGACATGATCCCACACCAATATCCTTGGACATGATGATCCCACACCAGTATCTTTAGACATGATGCCACGCCAATATCCTTGGACATGATGCCACGCCAATATCCTTGGACATGATCCCACACCAATAATATCCTTGGACATAATCCCACGCCAATATCCTTGGACATGATCCCACACCAATATACTTGGACATGATCCCAAGTCAATATACTTGGACATGATCCCACTCCGATATCCTTGGACATGATGCCACACCAATATCACTGGACATGATACCATGTCAATATCCCTGGACATTATCCTACACTAATATCCTTGGACATGATGATCCCACGCCAGTATCCTTTGGCATGATCACATGCCAATATCCTTGGACATGATTACACGCCAATATCCTTGGACATGATCACACGCCAATATCTTTGGACATGATCCCACGCCCATATCCTTGGACATGATCCCATAGTGTGTAAAACCCTCAATACCCTCACAACGAGCTGCAGTGGGGAGAGTACTGTGTTGCATGGAATCACGTTAGGTGTAAAATGGGCATAAGGAAACCAGACTGCTGTTGACAATCTCTTTTGCATAGATAACAACTTAATTTTTGTAACTCCTACTATGCTGGAAAACAGAAAGCTACTTCACATAATTTCATAGTAGCGCTAGTGCTATATGTGTATATGATTATCTCATCCTGTCAGGTTCACTTTAAAAAGGTCTGGCTAAACAGAGATTAATCCAGAGAGGGACTTAAAGGACATCCGAGGTGTAAATAAACTTATGAGCTAAACAATTGTATCTATCCTCCTCCTCTTAAAAATAACTTTTTTTAGCTATCTCACAGTTTTATTTTACATTTAAATCTACTTTTTAAGTTTTTACTGTTTCATGGCCTCTTCTCAATGACACATTCATTGAAGTATGCCAGAGCTAAACATTTATGAACTATTGACACATTTTATCTCTTTCCTGCTCTCAGAACGAAGCCATTTTCAGCCAGGAGAGTGTTTATGGCTGTAATTCCTTATAAGTGAGGGTTATGCTATAGCCCAACCCAGTCCCAACCCGGACAGAAACTGTCACTACTGATTTGTAGCTCTTTTAGACAGAAAAAGAAAAAGGAACACAGCCTAGTTATTTGTGTGCTTGGCACTGTACATACACATGTCTATCTCTTCATGTCACATGTCACTTCGGGTATCCTTTAAACCTAAAGGAATACTCTGACCGTGGCAACTAAATAGCTATGCAGAGTCACTCAGGATCAATGTTCCCAGGATAGTTTGGCATAGCCAGGGAAACGCTCGAAGCGGCATATCCCCCATAAACAGGAAGAGATCAATGGACAGGAACACGACCCTGGCCACCCCCCCCCCCCCCCCCTGAACTTTAACTGTAGAAAACAAGTTTAACTCACCTGAGGTTTCTACCAGCCCCCTGCAGCTGCCCTGTGCCCTCGCCATAACAAAGCGATCCGCCAGTCCCCCCAGCAAAGCTCTGTCAGTTGGATGTGCAGCCCGGTCTGCGATCCTCCTAATCACGCTCCCATGGATGGGGGTGCTCTGCGTATGCACAGTATGAAAAAAAACCTCTACTGCACATTTGCAGAACACTCCCAGCGATGGGAGCGTGATTGAGGACGTACACGGCCACGGCCGCGCATCCAAGTGACAGGGGACTGGAGGGACACTTAGTGATGGATGCAAGGGGCTGGTAGAAGCCACGGTTAAGTTAAAGTCTTTTTTTTTCCTTTACAGTTTAGGTTCCCTTTAACCACTTGAGGACCACAGTGTTACACCTCCCTAGTGACCAGGCCATTTTTTACAATATAGGCCACTGCGGCTTTAAGGCCTCGCTGCAGTGGCCATACAACTCAGCACACAAGAGATTCCCCCTCCCTTTTCTGCCCACCAACAGAGCATTCTGTTGATGGGCTAAGATCACTGCCAGGATGTTTACTTATTTAATTTTTTTAAATAAATCTGTATTTATTTTATTTTATAATGAATTTCCCTATTTTTTTTTTTAACGTCTCCCCCCCTCTCTCCCCCCCCGCAAGCCAATGAGCGTGATCGGCTATCATAGGTTTCAGCCAATGACAGCGAATCACTTTTGTGCCACCCAGGGGGACAGCCGTGCCACATGGCTGTCCTCAGTACAGCGCTGCTGTAGATCGCAGCGCTGTACATAGTAAATAGACGGCGAAACTCCTTGTGGAGATCGCCGCTGGGAGACAGATGGCGGAGCGGAGCTATGTCATTCATGCGGAGATGCGCGCGCATCAGCATGGGCGATCCCCAGCAATAGCTCCTCTAGCAATTCATGCCAATTGGTCTGGAGCAGTCCTAGGGCTCACACTGCTCACGCCAATCGGCCTGGGGCGGTACTAGGGCTGCTGCACTGCTCATGCCAATCGGCCTGGGGCGGTACTAGGGCTGCCAGACTGCTCATGCCAATCGGCCTGGAGCGGTCCTAGGGCTGCTGCACTGCTCATGCCAATCGGCGTGGAGTGGTCCTAGAGCTGCCGCACTGCTCACGCCAACCGGCCTGGAGCGGTCCTAGGGCTGCCACACTGCTCACGCCATCGGCCTGGAGCGGTCCTAGGGCTGACACACTGCTCACGCCAATCGGCCTGGGGCGGTACTAGGGCTGCTGCACTGCTCATGCCAATCGGCCTGGGGCGGTACTAGGGCTGCCAGACTGCTCATGCCAATCGGCCTGGAGCGGTCCTAGGGCTGCTGCACTGCTCATGCCAATCGGCGTGGAGTGGTCCTAGGGCTGCCGCACTGCTCACGCCAACCGGCCTGGAGCGGTCCTAGGGCTGCCACACTGCTCACGCCATCGGCCTGGAGTGGTCCTAGGGCTGCCGCACTGCTCACACCATTGGCCTGGAGTGGTCCTAGGGCTGCCACACTGCTCATGCCAATCGGCCTAGAGCAGACTTAGGGCTGCCACACTGCTCATGCCAATCGGCCTGGAGCAGTCCTAGGGCTGCCGCACTGCTCACACCAATCGGCCTGGGGTGGTCCTAGGGCTGCCGCACTGCTCACACCATTGGCCTGGAGCGGTCCTAGGGCTGCCGCACTGCTCACGCCAATCGGCCTGGGGTGGTCCTAGGGCTGCCGCACTGCTCACACCATTGGCCTGGAGCGGTCCTAGGGCTGCCGCACTGCTCATGCCAATTGGCCTGGAGTGGTCCTAGGGCTGTCGCACTACTCACACCATTGGTCTGGAGCGGTCTTAGGGCTGCCGCACTGCTCACGCCATTGGCCTGGAGCAGTCCTAGGGCTGCCACACTGCCCATGCCAATTGGCCTGGAGCAGTCCTAGGGCTGCCACACTGCTCATGCCAATTGGCCTGGAGCGGTCATTTAGAGGTTCATTTAATGCTGAATTTCTGAAGACAACAGAATACATTCCCTCTTTACGTTAGTGATAAGATTACAGAGAGACGGGCCTAAAAATATCTTCTCTTTTTAATTCCCTGGAAATCAGAAATGGATTAGCTGAGTAACCCATAAAAACATAGAAGACATAAGAGATAACATTTGTGACAAGGCACAAGCTTTATGGCACAATCAGCGCCCTCTCCTGGGGATCGCCAACAACAGGCGATACATTTGTCATTGTGTTAATGAAATATTTCACATTAGGATTGGAGAGGCCTTATTGCATTTTAATGATTCCCTACTAGAGGTAAATGATTCTTCCTAATTGATATGACCTCAGCGGCGTTTAGCTCGCGATCTCGGAGTGGGCTCTCCTAGAGGCATGATGAATGCCGAGGTGCTTTGTACGGCGAAGGAATAACATTAGCGCTCTGCGGCTGATTGTTGGGGAAACGGCTCTGCGGTGATGCTGAGAGTAATAACAGGGCGATCCGTCTTTACCATAATTATCCGCCTCCTCCCCCTCGCCGGGAGAGACGATCAGGACGCAGCAGCTATCGGCTTTGTGCTCAGACCACTGCACAGGTCACGTGAGCAGATAGAGCAGCCAAGGTATACAACAGTATAGAACATTCTTCTTTTACATCTTAATTTGAGATCGACAGGGCCGGATTTGCACTTTTTACTGCCCAAGGCCATTATCAGCAGCCTCCCCCCTTCAGTATAGATAGCCCGTTGACCCTTACCTCCCATAAAGGTAGCCAGATTACCTTTCCCACCCCCTCCAGTTTAGATGACACCAGGGGCGTAACAATAGGCCCTGCAGCGCCTGCGCCCGCGGTGGGGCCCGGCCCCCCCCACTGGGGCCCGCTCAGGGCCGTTTTTTGGGGGCTGGAGGGGTGGCAGCATGAGGGGAAAGCCTTGCCCACAGTCGGCGGGGAGAGGCCTAGTTCCCCCCCTCTCCCTCACCTCGGGGCTCTCCCCTCTGCGCTCCCCTCCAGCTAGTTAACGTGTGTGGGCAGCAGGCAGCAGCGGCGTCAGGATACATACCTTCTTCCTTGCGTTCCATCGCCGCCTTCTCGCTCTAGCGGCTGACGTCACTTCCGCTTCCGGAAGTGACGTCAGCCGCTAGAGCGAGAAGGCGGCGATGGAACGCAAGGAAGACGGTATGTATCCTGACGCCGCTGCTGCCCGCTGCCCACACACATTAACTAGCTGGAGGGGAGCGCAGAGGGGAGAGCCCCGAGGTGAGGGAGAGGGGGGAACTACCCCTCTACCCGCCGACTGTGGGCAAGGCTTTCCCCTCATGCTGCCACTCCTCCAGCCCCCAAAAACCGGCCACGAGCGGGCCCCGGGGGGGGGGCCCGCTCTGAAATTTTGCAGGGGGGCCCGGTGGGGCTTAGTTACGCCCCTGGATGACACCCTCTTCTCTCCAGTGTATGTATCCTGGTGACCTCTCCCCCCATCCCTCTAGTATAAGAAGCAAGATAACCTTACCCCACCTTCCATATAGATAGCCTGATGGCCCCCCATTCACTCCTGTGTAGGTAGCCTGGCCCTTCACTTTCCCCTAGTATAATTCAAACCACACTGGCCCTTTCTATCCTGGTTCATTTTTGTTCATATTAACATTAATTTGTAATATATTGTAACGTTTGTGGGATTTTATTTCTGTGGTCAGCGCACAGAACGCGCGCCGACACTACGGAAATCCTCCACAAACGTGTATTTAAGTGTAACCCAGCTATGGTGCTATGCAATTGTAGAGGGAGATTCCCACCGGCAGATGGAGCTGTGGAGTACAGACGGACTCAGCCTCTGTACTGCCACAGATGCCAGATGGGAATTGTACGAGTTGAAGCAATGTAGGGCTGGATAGCCCTAAAAGAGAAAGAGCACAGAGACAGAATAAATATGTGTCCACCAAACTAGTCGCCACCCAGCGACGGAGAACACACTTCAGCAGAAACAAAGTATGAACGCAATCTCGAGAGAGGCGATTGCCAGAAGTGACACAAGACTGAGCAAGACAGAGCACGAGAGTAGCAAAGGCACAGCAACCAACAATGAGAATATAAAGAAAATAACAAACGCTAGCTAAACGCGAAAACCGCACTCATTCGCAACAGCGAATGCGTTTCAGCACAATCACCGCGCGTTAAGCACCCAGTGATAAGCATGCCACCCTAACTAACCACAAGTAATACAAATGACACACAAACACGAAATAGAGAACGCAAACGCTTGCTAACGGTTACCTCACCGAGCCTACAGCAAGCGTTCGTATCAGTCAAGACAGACAGAACTTGTATCAGGGTGATTGACTGAAGTAAAAAAACGTTACTGCACCAGCAGTGCGCTCTTGTTTTCTTTTATCTAGATGAACAGAAGGGGCTACCAGTAGCAACCGCTGCTCTGGTTAGCACCCCCAGACAGACAGAACGATTTTCTGTCAACCGCCGCTGGCGGCAGGACAATCGCAGCAGAGAGACAACACAGGCAAAACAGATAATGCAACCTGACTGAACTAGAGGAGCTGCCTAGTGCAGTCCCAAGGAATAACTCTAAGATAAACTTTAACAAACAAACAGGGCTGATACTCTAGGAGAGTTCATCAGTAACAAACCATGAGGATGACCAGCAAAGGATTCTGGGAGAACATGGTATTTATACTGCCAGACTTCAAAGGAGGCAGCTAGGCAATCTGCATAACAAATGTATGCAAATTCCTCAGCAGCAGAGCAGGTCTGAAACTTGCAAAGCAAAGACAGGTCTCTTTTCCAGAGACCTGCAGCCCTCAGACTTAAGGAATGGTCAAACAGCTGTCTGTCTGTGCAGACAGCTGAGCGGATCATTACATATATCAATTTAAAGGATGGGAATAAAGTTGTGAGTTAATCAAACACATTTTTTTAGTAGAGAAATATATATATTTACATAGAAAGAAGGACAAAGTCCTGAAAGAGGGACAAATGAGGAGGAAAGAGGGACAGAGGGACAGGGCTCCCAAAGAGGGACTGTCCCTCCAAAAGAAAGACAGTTGGGAGTGGCTATTCCGAGAGTATTGCATTACAATGGCCTCAATTCACTAAGATCATGCTGGAGATAATAAGGCAACAGAAAACGTACCTCCACACAGAGAGGGCTGGTGCACACCAAAAACCGCAAGCAGATCCGCAAAACGCTAGCGTTTTTCTGAACGCTTTGTCTGTTTTTTTAGCTGCGTTTTGCTAGCGTTTTGCGTTTTGCGGTGGCGTTTAGCATGCGTTTTTCTAGCGTTTTGCGTTTTGCGTTTTTTAAGGAAAAAGGTAGAAAGAGTTGAACCAAAGGCTAAAAATTAGATATATTGATGACATGTGGATCAAATGAAGGAATTAAAGTGCAAGTACCAATATAAAAAGGGAGTGGTCCTTCACAGCATTGTGGGTTAGTTGAGGAGAGGTGACATAGTGCTTGAGAGTGAGTTGTTTTTGTGGAGAGAGAAAATGTATCCTGATTTGCTATTACTAATATGTGTAGCAGCATATATGAGACGCAGGCCAAGGACACGGAGATACTGGGTGCATCCCATACTGCAACAGCGGCGCAGGAAGGGTCAATTTTGGACACTCTATCGTGACTTGAGGCAGCATCCAGACAAGTTCTTTGGCTACACCAGAATGTCTGTGGGCAGGTAAGAGTTGTTTTGTTTGTTCTGTACCATTTGGCATTCTTGTTATTTAAATAATGAATGTTGCAGTCATTGCTGAGCCTTATTTAACACTCTGTTGGACTCCAATGTACAAACCAACACACTCAGCAATCATGTATATGCATTAAAAGACTAAGATTACCATTATGCTTGTTCCTGGTGTGTTATGCATACACTGCCTAACACCTATTGCTTTTTTGGACTACCCAGTAACTACTATAGTATATAAGCATACATCATTTTTGAACAATAACCTAAGGTAATAACCCCACGTAACACACATTTATACCTATACCAATATCATGCACCTATGAACAGCAGAAACTCAGTAAAGACACTTGTTGTGGCCAGCGACATTATTTTATTTGTTTTTGGTAGTGGTTGCCCAAATAATTCTTTAGGCCATGTTGTCATGAAGGTATTTTTGCAAACATAGAATGTATATGTTCAAAAAAGAATGCTTTTATATCACAAACATCATCAACAAATGACATATACATCTGTATTTTTGACAGTTTTGATTGTCTACTGTCCAAATTGAAGGATGCCCTTCAAAGACAAGATACTAATTATCGCCGTGCAATCACTCCAACGGAGCGTCTCCTCATAACTTTGAGGTATGTGAAACTAACTTTAAAATATTAACATAAAATATAACGATTTACACTACCTATAAGGCCCACTTCCTACTCATGTTGTGCAAGATAATCAGACATGCTTCCAGTGTCATGAATGAAAGCTTGTGTAGCTGATTCTGAAGTAGTTTGTGGCTGGGTCTGAGCTGATAAATCAGTGTACACTGGAGTGTCTGATCTTTGATACCTATTAGCTTGCTGAAAACGCATAGGTCCTGTCATAGGATAATGTGGCTGCTGCCCATATGGCCGGGTTGCCATATGCATAGGTGGGTAACTAGGTGGGTCATACATACGGTGACTCTGGTAAGATGGTTGTGGGGATGAATGATACTGAGGAGTGGCATGAGGCATGTGTTGTTGAGTGACATAGTTGGAGCTATTTTCTTCTGCCTGGCTCTGAGTTTGCAAAAATGTGCCCAGGGTCTCAGATATGGCATGTCTGGCTGCCCATTGCTTATCTGGTGGCACTTTCTGTAACAATGGCACTAAACTTAGCAGATACTGGGTGCATGGCTCTTGTAATTGTTTGATTTCCTCCTCTCGCTTCTCCATATGATCCACAGCCTTTTCAATAGAAGTAATGAGCTTGTGATCATATTCAGCCCTGCTCATACCTCTTGCTATTCTCCTGCCTTGGGTTGATGCCCTCACACCTCTACTAGATCTGTGAGTTGTGCGTGGCCTAGTAGTTTGTGTACTGGGTTGTGTTTGATCAGCAGTTGTTGAGTCACTCTCATCCAGTGTAGCTGTGTCACCATCCTGTGGAGTTAAATCATCCACTTCCAGATCACTGCTAGTGTTGTGGCCTGCATCTATTTCCGCCTCCTCAGGATCAGGTGGCAGGCTATCTTCAGTTCTAATGTAAAGAAGAAGAGAAGTATTGAGTACTGGTATAGAGGCCAGTGATGTAAAATAGAAAATGTCATTGATGTACATGTGTAACTGTACAACAATCATAGTTGCCTTTCTCTCCTGCAGAAATGTTGTGAGTATTACTTTAAGGCACAGCCCCTGAGTCATCATGCAGATCACATGTTTGTAGTGAAGTATTAATGTATAATCTACACATGCTTGTTCGTGGTGTGTGATTCAGACACTACTGCAGCCAAATAGATCCACATGAGTGTAAGGCAACTGGTATTTGTCCACAAAATCCTACCAGATTCCTGACAGATAATCGCACTATAAATAGCTTAGTAAACAATCATATTAAGCAAAGGCCTACTGTAAAATGACCTGCAGTGAATCACATTGAGTCTATCACACTCCTGCAATGCATTGTGTGACTTGTATTTATATTACAGCTGTAGCGGATACTTTTTTCAGAAGTGTAATAGGTGTACATTTGCACCATACTTACTCAGCCGACTCATGATGTTTTCTCATAAATTCCAGAATCCCACAGAATTTATATCTTGTTCTTTGGGAACTGCCACACCCACTTTTAGATTCTTGATATTGTTTCTCCAGCTCCTTTTTATAACTGTCTCGCACAGACTTCCATCTTTTGCGCAGGAGACCAACTTCGAACAAAAAACAAATAAACATTTCTGTATTACTTTTCAGATTTCTGGCAACAGGACATTCATATGCAGCACTGCATTATCAGTTCCTGATGGGAAGATCTACTATCCGCTACCTGGTTTTGGACACATGCAAACTGATTTGGAAAACACTGCAGCCAGAATTTATGCCACCTCCTGATCTACCTATGTGGGAGGCTAATATTCAGCATTTCTGGGAAAAGCATCAATTCCCTAACTGCCTAGGAGCAGTGGATGGGAAACATGTCCGTATTGTTATGCCTGCAGCCACTGGCAGTGTGTATTACAATTATAAAAAATATTTCTCTCTTGTGCTCATGGCTGTGGTGGATCCGAATTTAAAGTTTCTATATGTGGATGTGGGTGCTTATGGCAGTTCACATGATTCTGCTGTTTTCCAACACAGCAGATTTGGCTTGAAACTCCTAACTGGCCAAATGACTTTACCAGCACCACGACCCTGGCCTGACAGACAACACCCACCTTACCCGTGTCTGTTTGTGGCTGATGAGGCGTTTGCTCTATCCGAGCATGTGATGCGGCCTTATGCCCAAAGAGATATGTCTCAGAAAAAAATGTTGTTTAATCAGCGCCTTACCAAAGCCAGGCAAGTGGTGGAATGTGCTTTTGGCATACTTTCCAACAAATGGCGCATTTTTCATACTGCCCTAAAAATGCAACCACAGTATCCAATAGCAGTTGTGAAGGCCACATGTGTTTTACACAATTATGTCAGAACATTAGATGGCATGAACACAGAGGAGGAGGAGGAGATTCCACCCTGTGCTCTTCAAAATGTTGCCCCTTCTACCTTACGTGGGCCTATTTCTGCAATTCAAATGCGAGATAAACTCGCTGATTACTTTGTGCCATAACCGATATGTATGTAAATATTACAGGTTGACATTTAATTTGATTACATTATGATCTTTACTTTACTATTAAAAAATAGGTCAACCTCTTTGTATGTGTTAATCTATGATCATGTTCTTTACTGTAATATCACAACCGCATGCAGAATACATGTGCATACATAGACACACATGTACGCAGTGGCGTAGCTATGGAGCTCGGGGCCCCGGTGCGAGTTTTACATTGGGCCCCTAAGGCACTCTATACAAAACACTTGACACGGCGTAACAAAAATCTACAGTATTAGAGGTGCAAGAAGGGGATGGGGAACAGTGTGTTAATGATTACTACCATTCAGAGCTTCTATAGAAGTGATTATTACCACCACAGGACCAATAAACAGCTTATACTTTGGTTTAGAAAGGGCCTCATGGGGCCCCTCTGGCCCAAGGGCCCCGATGCGGTCGCTACCTCTGCAACCCCTATTGCTACGCCCCTGCATGTACGTGCTGTTCCGATTGAGAGATGCCTATACAGAGACACAGACTGCAAGAGAGACATGTGGTAATGACACTTAGGATTAGCTAATTAACCTTTCAGGGGAGGGGTCTTCACATATTGTCAGCACAGTGCCAAAAGAGTCAACCTAAAAGAGTTAACAACACATGTTTAACAAATACACTCACCTTTTGCTTCTTGAGTCTTTGGTGACAATTTTTCCCATTTTTCACCCAGGAACTCATGGGCAATGTTTCTCCAGATGTCATGCAGCCTTTGATGATCTTTGTGTCCAGGCAATGTCTTGTCATACAGCTCTGGACTATTCTGTATTTTAATTATTAAATTTTCTGTGGTAAACCACGTGCCAGACATCTTGCACAAACCTTCTCTGCAATCCCTCATGCAAAGCAGAACAACAGGAAGTACACTTTGACCTGGAAGAGCAGATTCTGACAAAAAACGCATCTGCATCCGCTTCCAAAAACGCTATACCAAGCGGTTTGACAGGCGGTTTGCGTTTTTCCTATACTTAACATTGAGGCAGAAACGCATCCGCAATCCAAAATCTGCTGCAGCCCGGGAGTATGCGTTTCTGCAAAACGCCTACCGCTCTGGTGTGCACCACCCCATTGAAATGCATTACCCAAGCGGATCCGCACCCGCAAGCGGATCGCAAACCGCAGCGGAAACGCTCCGGTGTGCACTAGGCCTAAGAGTGTTATCTTATCTCTTCATTCCTTAAGTTACCTCCTCTGTAGTTAAGTTACCTCCTCTGTAGTTACAGTACTTAACAGCCTGTCTTTAACTTTAGAATACTGGAGTTATTTTAAGGATTGAGGTAAAATGTTTCCTGAATACTGCATGCCTTATCACCATGGTGATAACTCTAGAAAAGTTATTAAAGACAGGAGATAAGCTTAGTGAATTGAGGCACTTACAACAATGATAACCTGTTCTGCAGAAAATAACTGCCAAACTTTTACAGGTATTTATCCGACTTCAGCAAACAATCTCCGCCGCTGATCGCCTGCACAGGACGAAGGAGGTATTTATGTCTGAAAATGGATTTTAATTCTCTTTGAATGAAACCTCACATGCTGATTCGCTGCGTCTGGCTGACAACAGGAAGAGGAGAAACGCTGCTGCCTGGAACCGTATTTCCATTCTATGAATTTGCAGCTGAAGACCTCAGGATACAGTTCACTCTAATCCTCCTAAATATCCATCCCGTTAAAAATAACACAGAAATTCTGGGGGTGATAAAAATCAGCCAGAGAATCAGAATCTCCTCTGTGTGTGTAACACAGCTGATAGCAAAACAATGATTTACAAAGAACGCCATTAAAATGATGTAAAGATTTTGAAAAAAATTCCAATAAAAAATTATTGAAAAAAATAAAAAAATAAAAAATGATGTAAAGTTTTGTTGGTCTGAAGTCTTTGGAATAACAATTTGGCCCCAGAAACAGAAATTTGAAGAGGCCCTGTAGTGACATAGGGCTTCATTCACAAAGCCCTGCTAACTCATAGCATGGTCGTGCTAGCGTTTTGCGCGCGTTATAACACACGTAACGGTTTTCGCATGCTAACGCAATTTTTGGGTGAAAACCTACGCATTTTCGGGCTAAAATTCGCATTAGCGCTGAACATTTGCGATTGCATACAAAAAACATTAAACGCTGGCGTGGCCGAGCGAGTTAGCACGTCTTTGTGAATCAAGCCCATAGAGTACAATGCAGTAAATTATTTTGGATACCCACTTTTCACCAGGAACATACTTTTGCTGGGAGCGTACTGCGCTTTCAGAGCGCTCCCGGTGACAGGAGGCCGATTGCGCATGTGCCAACTGGAGGAATTTCAGAGGCTCATATTGGGGGATCGAGGCGGCCCAGGAGGACGCCAAGGAAGCCAAACGTCTAAAGGGGGTTGGAGGAAGCCCCAGGTATGTATGAATCTTCCCCTCACCCTTGTCTCAGGTACTCTTTAAGACCAGTAGAGTCTCTATATAATTTCTTCTGGTCTTTCCCATCACTAGAGGACAGGACACTGCTGAGAGATGGGCTGCCTGGTCTGTAGAACAGAGAGCTCGTCATCCAAGATATCTGCAGCGGCCTCTGGTGGTCAGAAAAAGTGGTTGAAAACTTATATCAACAATTTAATTTACCCAGCAATACATGAAATTTCTTCACTGATAACTGGTCCTATTGTGAGCGTATAATGACAGCGAAGGCGCTCATTGACAGAGAACGGCGCCACTCTTCTCGGAATTGATAAAATCTGACTCCTTCAAGTAAAAGTGTCTGAGAGTTGTTAAGAAAATTGCTTTCCCTGAGAGAAGGAAATGAAGACCTGTAAGAACACAAGAGCCCTTCAGCGCCAGCAGGGGGCGCACCCAGCGTGAGCGGCACTTGACTATTCTCGCGGTAATTATTGCAATCTTCTAAAACAGCTCTGCGATGCCACATCCTGACAGACTCCTGCTAATCAATACAGCCGAGCTATTGAGGGATCAGAGCGGCCCAGCGGGACGCTCGATAATCTCTGTAATAAGCCCATCCAACGTGCTAAATACCATAATACGCCAGCATTATTTCAGGAAAGATGTATTTGTTGCAGGTGTTCAGGAAAATGGCCCTGCATGTGTACAGTTACCGGGGTTGTGTATCCAGGTAACCCTTCATGTGCTTACATGGAATCTGACTTGAATAAAAGAACAATACTTACCTAAGGAGAGGGAAGGCTCTGAGTCCTATAGAGCCTTCCTGTTCCTCTCCTGGTCCCCTCATTCCACCGCTGGCTCCCCCATTAGCAGTCTTTGACCGACGGGTGGAGACTGCTCTCTCAGTTGCTGCGGGAAGCTTCGAAAGCCTTCGGGAACCAGAGTGCTCCCGCTACTGAAGATGGGACGCTCCGTACTGCGCATGTGCGACCACGCTCTCTCAGCATGCGCAGTACAGAGCCGCCTGTCTTCGGGACTCGGGAGCACTCGGGCTCTCAAAGACTTCCATAGCCTCCCGCAGTGGGAGATTTGCCAGTGGTGGAACGAGAGGATGAGGAGATGAACAGGAAGGCTCTTTATAGAAACCAGAGCCTTCCCTCACCGTAGGTGAGTATCTGTGGCCTTTTTTGTTTTTTATTTTATTTGCTTCAGACTCACTTTTAGCCAACAGGAGAATGGGACCGGAACAGTATGCAGGGCCAGAGGGGACACACAATCTAAAGTTTCTACATAGTCATATAATAGACATACACCATGCAGTTTTAAATAGGCTAGACAATCATTGAATCTAATTAAAAAAAATTCAAATCAGGTACAATCCATCTGATGTCTTGATGAGATTTTGAAGGACATGCAGGGAGAGCCGGAGCCCGGGACAAGGTCCTCCAGCACCCAAGGCTGAGACACCAAAGTGCGCCCCTCCATCCCTCCCACCGCAGCCATCACACACTGATTGCTATTAGACTAAGAGGCACCCCAGGGCCCCCAATACCTTAATCTCTAGTTATCTGGCTTGCAGTCACTGCCATTTGTCCCTTTTCTTATTTCTCTGGCCTGGTGCACACCGAGCGGTTTTTGAAGCGATCTGCAAACTGCTTCCGCCTTGGAAAACGCTTGGCTAATGTATTGCAATGGGATGGTGCACACCAGTGGTTTGAGGTTTTTAGCAAACTGCAAACGTGGGTCCTGCAGCACTTTTACGGTTTGCAGAAGCGTTTCTGCCTCAATGTAAAGTATAGAAAAAGCTCAAACAGCTCAGAAAAAATGCTAGATCAGAGCTGTTTGCCAGGCGTTTTTGTTACAGAAGCTGTTCAGTAACAGCTTTACTGTAACAATATGTGTAATCTGCTACACAAAAACGCAGGCAAAAACGCTAGGCATGTGTAGAAAACACCTCTAAACATGCCTAGGATCGCTCTGAAATCTGCTTCAAAAACCTGTAGTGTTTTGCAGATCATCTAGAGGTTTTGGTGTGCACTGGGCCTCTCTGCTTTAAAGGGAAGGTTCAGGGAGGGTGCCTAAAAAATAAAAATCAATTTCCACTTACCTGGGGCTTCCTCCAGCCCGTGGCAAGCAGGAGGTGCCCTCGCCGCCGCTCCGCAGGCTCCCGGTGGTCTCCGGTGGCCGACCCAACCTGGCCAGGCCGGCTGCCAGGGAGGGCTCTTCTGCGCTCCAAGGCCCGGCACTTCTGCGTCCCACGCCGGCGCGCTGACGTCATCGGACGTCCGCCGGGCTGTACTGCGCCACGGGCTGGAGGAAGCCCCAGGTAAGTGGAAATTGATTTTTATTTTTTAGGCACCCTCCCTGAACCTTCCCTTTAAACACAATAGGGGAAAGATAGCTGCATGAGTTGTGCGCCCCCTCCTTCACTGCGCCCTGAGGCTGGAACCTCTCTCGCCCCTGCCCTGCCCGCCCTGTGCCACTCCTACACTGTGCCCTGAGGCTGGAGCTTCTCTCGCCCCTGCCCGGCCCCACCCTGTGTGCGGCCCCTCCTACACTGCGCCCTGAGGCGGGAGCCTCTCTCGCCTCTGCCTCGGCCCAGCTCTGCATGCAGGGAGTTTAGCCTGATTGATGTCATCAGGTATACAGAGAGACCACAGGCAGGAGGTGTATGCAGACAGTTAATGTGTGTACAACTTTGTTCTGCATCGGGGAGTATGAAGCTAGTCCCAGCAGCTGCAGAACAATCAATATAGGCAAATATTGCTGCTGGGGGACCAGATAATTGATCAGCATATACAGTGAGGGAAAGAAGCTCTGGATGACGGGATCAAATGGGATCAGTTGAAAAGGGCGCCTGAGCTGCCTGTATGAAAAGGGCGCCTCCATAGACATCAATGTTATTTCTGCAAATATGGGCTACAAGGTGGTGAAAAGGGCACCCAAGTTTTGATATAACAAATCAAAAAGACCGCACTCACGTCAGTGGGTAAGCTGGTGCCGGGCTCCCAGGCCATCACATCCAATCATCATGAAGGAGTCCGCACACAGACTAATCGGAGCAATCACCATAAATTTATTGTCCCATCACATGTATAGATACAAGAGTCTGACCTGCGTAGGCCGACGATCGTTTCGGGGCCACTCAGGGTCCCCTTTATCAAGGCGGGTAGCAGAAAAGACATATACGTATATGTCTTTTCTGCTACCCGCCTTGATAAAGGGGGACCCTGAGTGGCCCCGAAACGATCGTCGGCCTACGCAGGTCAGACTCTTGTATCTATACATGTGATGGGACAATAAATTTATGGTGATTGCTCCGATTAGTCTGTGTGCGGACTCCTTCATGATGACAAGTTTTGATATAGGCTACAAGTGGGCACCCCTTTGTTGCCCATATTTTTTCGGCTACACGGTTTTCGGCTACAGTAGGGCGCCCCTTTGTAGCCCATATTTTTTATTCGGCTACAAGACTTTCGACTACAACGTTTTTGATTCGATGCCAAGATATTTGATTCGGGGGTGCCGAGTGGGTTAAGGGTTAGGCATCACAAGCGGGGGGGGGTCTAAGGGTTAGGCATCACAAGCGGGGAGGGGTCTAAGGGTTAGGCACCACCAGGGGGGTGCTTAGGGTTAGGCACCACTAGGGAGGTTTAGGGTTAGGCACCACCAGGGGGGTCTTAGGTTTAGGCACCACCAGGGGTGTGTTAGGGTTAGGCACCACCAGGGGTGTCTTAGGTTTAGGCACCACCAGGGGTGTGTTAGGGTTAGGCACCACCAGGGGTGTCTTAGGGTTAGGCACCACCAGGGGTGTCTTAGGGTTAGGCACCACCAGGGGTGTCTTAGGGTTAGGCACCACCTGGGCGGTCTTAGGGTTAGGCACCACCTGGGCGGTCTTAGGGTTAGGCACCACCTGGGCGGTCTTAGGGTTAGGCACCACCAGGGGTGTCTTATGGTTAGGCACCACCAGGGGGTGCTTAGGGTTAGGCACAATCTGGGCGACCTTAGGGTTAGACACCACCAGGGGAGTCTTTGGGTTAGGCACCACCAGGGGGGTCTTAGGGTTGGGGGGGTTCTGTGTGGGAGTAGGGAGAAGTTAGGTCATAGTAATCACTTTTCTCAGCTATATCTAGAGCCCTTTTATAGCCCGACAAATTTTGCCTATAACAGCATCCTTTTTATAAACTAAAACTATATGGCATATATGGGCTACAACAGGTGCCCTTTGTAGCTGCATTTGGCATATATGGGCTACACCAGGCGCCCTTTGTAGCCGAATTTGGCATATATGGGCCACACCATGCGCCCTTTGTAGCCGAAGCTGGTATATGGGCTACACCAGGCGCCTTTTTTGTAGGTAAATTTGGCATATATGGGCTCCACCAGGCGCCCTTTTCAAATAGACCCGATCAAATACTTATTTCACTCAATATAATGCACATCAGGCTCTGATTTGGGGGTGCTGGGGTTTTGAGGGTTCTTTTGTTGCTATCGTGCCTCTTACAGCTTCAATAAACCTAATACAATTACAATTATAGTCTAGTCATTTCTTGGTCTGAGGGCAAATGAGCAAAATCAGCAGGGGATCAAATACTTCTTTCCCTCACTGTGTCAGCTATAGTAGAGTAAGTCTAGCTTTAGTCCAATGTCTTTTACTACAAGACAACCTCAGTGGAAATTATATTCAAACTGCCAGTGTGTTTTTGGATGCAAGAAAAATGCGGAGCGCACCAAACAGAATTTTTTGCCATATGCTGTGCTCCAATCAAATTGTATTTAAAGGAGACATACGAGGAGCACAAAAATAAAAAAAAATCTACTCACCTGGGGCTTCCTCCAGCTCCTGCCAGCTTTCCGGTGCCCTCGCCGCAGCTCCGCTCCCTGCCGGTGGACTGGGGTCCCCTCTGGCACAAGATTGCGCCAGTGGCTCTCAGAGTCGCGCTGACATTGTCCAGACTGTACTGCGCAGGCGCAGTAACTCTGTACCTGTGAGTACAATCCAGATGCCGTCAGTGCGACTCAGTGAGCCACACACTGGAGCGCAAGCAGATTCCGACCTGGAGAGGTTGGCATCTGCACCGGAGGGGACCTGGAGCTACCGGAGCTGCAGCGAGGGCACAGGATGGCTGCCAGGGGCTGGAGGAAGCCCCAGGTGAGTACATTTTTGATTTCTATTCATCCTGGACCTTCCCTTTAAGGCCTCTTTTCCATGGACAGTTTACCTGTGTGCTTAGCAAGCAGTTACCAGGCAGCAGTGAGCAGTTATCAGGCAGCAGTGAGCAGTTACCAGGCAGCAGCGAGCATTTACCAGGCAGCAGTGAGCAGTTATCAGGCAGCAACAAGCAGTTACCAGGCAGCAGTGAGCAGTTATCAGGCAGCAACAAGACAAGACAAATAACATTTATATCGCGCTTTTCTCCTGTCAGACTCAAAGCGCCAGAGCTGCAGCCACTAGGACACGCTCTATAGGCAGTAGCAGTGTGTTAGGGAGACTTGCCTAAGGTCTCCTACTGAATAGGTGCTGGCCTACTGAACAGGCAGAGCCGAGATTCAAACCCTGGTCGCCTGCATCAGAGGCAGAGCCATTAACCATTAGACCATCCAGCCACTACCAAGCATCTATCAGGTAGCAGTGAGCAGTGAGCAGTGAGCAGTGAGCAGTGAGCAGTTATCAGGCAGCAACAAGCAGTTACCAGGCAGCAGCGAGCAGTTGTGAGAGTTTGAGAGGCATTTCACTGCCTGTCAACTATCTGTGGAAAAGAGGCCTAAGTGTCCTAAAGATGAAATATTTGGTTTTTCATTTGGGCCTCTTTTCCACGGACTGTTGAGCTGTGTGCTGAGCAAGCAGTGACCGACCAGGCATCGGTGAGCAGTTAGCTGGGAGCAGTTGCCAGGCAGCAGTGAGCAGTTACCAGGCAGCTGTGAGAGTTTGAGAGGCATTTCACTGCCTATGGAAAAGAGGCCTAAAACTCATGGATAGTATTGTGTCTCAGGGCTCTTTTAGGCCTGTTTTCCACGAACTGTTGAGCTGTGTGCTAAGCAAGCAGTTACCAGGCAGCAGCGAGCAGTTGTGAGAGTTTGAGTGGCATTTCATTGCCTGTCAACAGTTCGTGGAAAAGAGGCCTGAATCGCTGAAATCAATCTCAGACACCTGTTTGCCAGATGAACCAAATGAAAGGAAAAAATATAGAAGAAAGGTGTTCCCCATTACTAAGCAGACAACCAATTTTCAAGCAATATGGGGGAAGAAAAAGGGTCTTTCTGCAGGCAAAAAGTGTGAAATAGTTGAATGCCTTGGACAAGGTTTAAAAACCTTAAATAGTTCACGAAAACCTAAGCGTGATCATCGTACTGATAAAAGACTTGCAGCTGACCCAGAAGACATGCGGGATTGTGTAGATAAAAGCAAAACAAGGAAGGGTTCTGCCAGATAAATACATCAGATTAAGAGAGCAGCTAATAAAATGCCATAACAAAGCAGAACACAGGTATTTGAAGCTGCTGGTTCCTCTGGAGTCCTGTGAATATCCAAGTGCAGCATTCTCCAGAGGATTTCAGTGCATAAACCTTGTATTCAACCGCCCCTAACCAAAGCTCACAAGCAGAAACAGCTGCAGTGGGCCCAGAACTACAGGAAGAATCATTTTCAAACAGTCTTGTTTACTGATGAGCAGGGATGCTCAAATCCAAATTCGTGTGAAACCCAGATTAGGGCCGGATTTACCATAAGGCATCCTAGGCGCGTGCCTAGAGGAGGAGCTTTTGTGAAAGGCGGGTCAGTAGCCGCCAAAAGTGTCCCCTTGTCTCTCTCCCTCCAGACAGCAGAGCGCCGTTAGCACAGCCAGTAGCAGAGGCTGGAGAGGCGCAGCTCCGTGCACCACATTCCTCTCCGCTCTGATTTCCAACACGCTGTCCTGAAGTGACTGACAGCGGCGCCCTCCCTGTCACATGCCGCGGCCCACACTGTATTCAAAAGGGGTCACTACAGCCACCTGTCCCGCTCGCCCCACTCTGCAGAACATCATGTCCGCCTCCCCTACACTTTAGCATCCGGTGACGTAAAGCCAAATCCCTCTTGCTGGTGGTCACCACTAGTATGGGAGACTCGGCAGCACATTTACTTCAGCCGGCGTGCTTGTCAGGCGGGCACGTGCCTCCTGCTGCTGTCGCCGCCGCCGCCTTCTTCCTGGACTTTGAAGCGGCTGGAGAGAGCGCAAATTTGTCTGTGGTAAAGTACTTTTCTTTTCCCCGTTGTTGGGGAGTGGGAGTGGTGTTTTAGAGAATGTGTGAGTACCTTGTACTGGACACGTGTGGGATGTGTTTGTCATTTGCACTGAATCGTGTGGTGTGTCTCTGTCTGTGTGTGATCCTGTGTGTGTGTGTGTGTGTGTGTACTTGCCCTGGATCCTGTGTGTGGTGTGTGTTAACTTTGCCCTGGATCCTGTGTGTGTAAATTTGCCGTGTGTGTGTGTGTTAATTTGTACTGGATCCTGTGTGTGTATTAAAGTGCACTGGACCCAGGACCTTTTTTGTTTAATCCTCCATATGAGGATTTGTAACGCAGTGTGCCATTGAGGAGAGCGCCATTAGTGTTGGGCGAACAGTGTTCGCCACTGTTCGGGTTCTGCAGAACATCACCCTGTTCGGGTGATGTTCGAGTTCGGCCGAACACCTGATGGTGTTCGGCCAAACCGTTCGGCCATATGGCCGAACTAAGAGCGCATGGCCGAACGTTCCCCGAACATTCGGCTAGCGCTCTGATTGGCCGAACGGATCACGTGGTTCGGGTCAATAAATACCCGAACCACGTCATTTCTCCGCCATTTGTCTGTGGGTTTAGCTTTGGGTAGGCAGGCAGGGTAGTTCTCTCTCCAGCCAGGCTAGCCAGGGTCCCCCCAGTCATTGTGTCGCTGCTGGGAACAGTAGTACACCGCTCACCCAGCACTATATAGCATTGTGTTTACTGCCACTCTGTGTCTGCTGGGAACAGTAGTACACCGCTCACCCGCCACTGTATAGCATTGTGCTCTGTGTCGCTGCTGGGAATAGTGGTACACCGCTCACCCACACTACATAGCATTGTGTCTACTGCCACTCTGTGTTTCTGCTGGGAACAGTAGTACACCGCTCACCCTGTATAGCATTGTGCTCTGTGTTGCTGCTGGGAATAGTAGTACACCGCTCACCCACACTATAAGCATTGTGTTTACTGCCACTCTGTGTGTCTGCTGGGAACAGTAGTACACCGCTCAACCACCACTGTATACCATTGTGCTCTGTGTCGCTGCTGGGAATAGTGGTACACCGCTCACCCACCACTGTATAGCATTGTGCTCTGACTCGCTGCTGGGAACAGTAGTACACCGCTCACCCAGCACTATATAGCATTGTGTTTACTGCCACTCTGTGTGTCTGCTGGGAACAGTAGTACACCGCTCACCCTGTATAGCATTGTGCTCTGTGTTGCTGCTTGGAATAGTAGTACACCGCTCACCCACACTATATAGCATTGTGTTTACTGCCACTCTGTGTGTCTGCTGGGAACAGTAGTACACCACTCAACCACCACTGTATACCATTGTGCTCTGTGTCGCTGCTGGGAATAGTGGTACACCGCTCACCCACTACTGTATAGCATTGTGCTCTGTGTCGCTGCTGGGAATAGTGGTACACCGCTCACCCACCACTGTATAGCATTTCTGTACTGCCACTGTACTGCTGCCAGTCAGCGTGTACTTTAAGAATAAGTGAAATGAGGAAGAAATCCGGTGAAAGAGGGAGGGGCAAGGGAAGAGGTGTTTCCCCTGACGGTTCACATACAGGCCACAGGGGAGCACCGAAGAAAACCCACTCAATACCGCCCATGTTGTCCAGGACAACAACCCTCACAAATCCAAAAGAACAGGACCAGATAATTACTTGGATGACCTCTCAAGCGTCCAGCAGTGGGTTAAGCAGCACCAGCACATCACGCACGAGGTCCGAGTCCTCAGCCAGTTACAAGGAGCCAGTGGGCACAAAGCTGACACAACCGGCAGCGACACCATGCACACAACTGCCAGATAACCAGTCCCAAGAATTACCTCAGGACACAATGGGGTATTCGCAGGAGCTATTCCCAGCCCAACAAACTTCCACCTTTCAAAGGTCAATGGAACAGCCAGAAATGTTTTTGCCCGGATTCACAACCATTAACTGTGGGAAATGCACCGCGCACTGAAATACAAGGCGAGTCCGAGGACTTTGAAACCCAAATCCCAGAGCAAGTTGGGCAGGAGGTCGGCCGAGAAGATCTGGAAGATGACGTTGGAGTGAGCTGCGCAGAGGTTGCTCTGGGGAGCTCTACTCCACGGCGGCAGCCCCCCACAATGACATATGACGAGTTTGAGGAGATGGAAGAGGAGGGTATGGACAATGTGGACACAGACCCAGATTTTGTATGTGAAGGAGAACATCACCGTCATAGCAGCACAGATGAGTCTGTTGAAGAACCCACTGCTGCACGAGTTCGCCTTGTGCCACAAGGTAGGCGGCGCGAAATTTCAGGCACCACAAGCGTGAAAGTTCAAGTGAGACGCAAAAGAGGCGCAAACAGAAATCGCCAGCAAGGCAGGTGCTCCAAAGTCTGGGCTTTCTTTGAAGACTGCACTGAGGATGGTACCATGGCGATTTGCAAGGTGTGCAAGACCCGCCTGAGCAGGGGAAAAAATATTAACAACCTCTCCACCACCAGCATGAGCCGCCACATGGTATCCAAACATCCCACTCTGTGGCCGCCAGGACAGGGTACCAGCAACACTGCCTCCCTTGGGTTCACCAGACTCACCACCAGACCCGCCTCAGCAGCAGCAGTAGCCCAGCCATTGCATGGTTCACAACATTCACAAACATCAGACGACGCTGACACTGTCACTTTCCGGACTAGTGCTCTTGAGGTCTCCCAGTGTTCATCAAACACAACAACCAACAGCCCTTCAGTGTGCAGCCCTACGGTTCAGTTGTCTGTCTCGGAGATGTTTGAGCGCAAGAGGAAATTGCCAGCAAATGACCCCCGGGCCGTGGCACTAACAGCCAGCATAGCCAAGCTTCTGGCCTGCGAAATGCTGCCATATCGAGTGGTGGAGACGAACAGCTTCAAGGGCATGATGTCAGTGGCCATCCCACGTTACGTGGTTCCCAGCCGCTACCATTTTGCGCGCTCTGCAGTGCCTGAGTTGCATGAGCACGTGGTCAGCAAAATAACCCGAAGCTTGAAGAATGCCATTGCCTGCAAGGTTCACCTCACCACTGACACCTGGACGAGTGCGTTCGGCCAGGGTCGATACATCTCCCTTACCGCGCACTGGGTGAACCTTGTGGAGCCTGGCAGCGATTCCTCACCTGCTACGGCGCGGGTGTTGCCCACGCCGCAAACAGCTGCACCGCCGTCCCTCCCACTGGATAACAACAGCAGCACCTACCTCTCTGACTCCTTCTCCTCCAATGCATCTCAAAGCTGTACCTCATCCGGAAACGCTAACCCAGCAGCAGTAGGATCGTGGAAGCAGTGCAGCACAGCTGTTGGCATGCGTCAGCAAGTGTTGCTGAAGCTGATCTGCCTTGGGGATAAGCAGCACACAGGGGAGGAAATTTGGAGGGGAATAAAGGAACAGACGGATTTGTGGCTGGCACCGCTGGACCTGAAACCGGGCATGGTTGTGTGTGATAATGGGAGTAATCTCATTCGCCCTTTAAGGTTGGCTAAGCTGACACACATCCCTTGCCTGGCGCACGTGATGAACCTAGTAGTTCAGCGGTTCCTGAGGACATACCCAGGCGTGGCCGATCTTCTGGTGAAGGTGCGACGAGTGGCCAAACATTGTAGAACTTCCAGTACTGCTTCGGGGGCACTCGCCAAGATGCAGGAGCGCTTCAATCTCCCCCACCATCGCTTGCTGTGTGATGTCCCTACGCGCTGGAATTCTACGCTGCACATGCTAGCCCGCTTTTGCGAGCAGAAGAGTGCAGTGGTCCAGTACATAAAGGCGCAGTACCGAGGCGCATCGGGACAGCTGCCAAGCTTCTGTGGATCCGATTGGGCCAACATGTTGGACCTCTGCCAAGTCCTCCAAAATTTTGAGCAATCCACGTTGCTTGTGAGCAGTGACAACTCTTCGGTCAGCATTACCATACCACTGCTGTGTTTACTGAAGAGGTCAATGTTGAAAATCAAGGAAACAGCTGTCATGATGCAACTGGGGGAATCTGAAGGAGAAAACGATCAGCGTGATGGTACCAACATCAGGCCATCCGCCTCAGGAAACGCTGGCCCCAGCAGCTATGACGAAGAAGAGGAGGAGGAACAGCTGGAGTTGGAGCAGGAATTTCCTGCCACCACTGACGAGGGCCAGAGCGGTGCACGTTGGACTTCCACAATTCAGCGCGAATGGTCAGCAGAAGCAGACCAGGAAGAAGGTGACGACTATGATGCATCACAACAACTATCACAACGCTCACAAGAGGATGATGAGGATTCTGGCAGGACTCTGGCACACATGGCTCAATTCATGCTAGACTGCATTGAACGCGACCCACGCATTGTGCGCATTCTGGACAACACCAATTACTGGGTTTATACACTTCTGGATCCACGGTACAAACACAATGTTCCAAAACTGCTTGAAGAAAGAGTCAGACAGGTCAAAATGGAAGAATACCAGCAGGCCCTTGTGGAGACTTTAGAGAGGAGATTGACATCCTCCCCCTCCTCTAGCCAGTTGTACGCCGACAGACTGACTTCCGCAAACCCAGGACGACCAGGAGGGCAGCAAACAACACAAGCCGCAGCTAGTGCCCAAAAGGGAATAGTATCGGCAGTGTCCTTGGAGTGGGAAAATTTTCTGACACCCATGCAGCAGCAGCCCACAGAACAGCAAGCGTGCAGATCCACCTCCAACACCGATCGCCAGGAGAAGATGGTCAAGGACTACATGTCAGATGGCTTAGCTGTGTTGAACAATCCATCTGCACCCTTCAACTATTGGGTATCGAAGCTAGACACCTGGCACGAACTGGCAATGTACGCAATAGAGGTGCTGGCTTGCCCGGCAGCCAGCGTTATGTCGGAACGCTGTTTCAGTGCTGCCGGAGGCATCGTCGCAGATCGGCGTATCCGCCTCTCCACAGAAAATGCAGACCATCTGACTCAAATTAAAATGAATCAATCCTGGATTGGAAACGACTATGCAACACTCCCGGACCCCAACCAAGTAACATGAACAATGACCATCTGTGATGGGTTAGCGTTTCCGGTCCCTGTTTATGGAACCTCTCATCTGTATTACATTTATGACTGCATGGCAGCAAAAAGCATTTCTATATCCGCACGCTTTTTGTCCTCATGCAAGGCCTGGGTTGTTGTGTCTCAAAAAGCGTGGCCTTCTCCTCCTGCGCCTCCTCCTGTTCCATCACGTGTGCTGCTGCTGCTGGGTTAGCGTTGCCGGTCCCTAATTATGGAACCTCTCATCTGTATTACATTTATGACTGCATGGTGGCAAAAAGCATTGCTATATCCGCACGCTTTTTGTCCTCATGCAAGGCCTGGGTTGTTGTGTCTCAAAAAGCGTGGCCTTCTCCTCCTGCGCCTCCTGCTGTTCCATCACGTGTGCTGCTGCTGCTGCTGGGTTAGCGTTGCCGGTCCCTGTTTATGGAACCTCTCATCTTTATTACATTTATGACTCCATGGCGGCAAAAAGCTTTGCTATATCCGCACGCTTTTTGTCCTCATGCAAGGCCTGGGTTGTTGTGTCTCAAAAAGCGTGGCCTTCTCCTCCTGCGCCTCCTCCTGTTCCCTCACGTGTGCTGCTGCTGCTGCTGGGTTAGCGTTGCCGGTCCCTGTTTATTGAACCTCTCATCTGTATTACATTTATGACTGCATGGCGGCAAAAAGCATGTTACCTGTGCAAAGAAGCATGACATTTTCCGCATTTAAAAGACAGTTTTTCCTTTGAAACTTTACAATCAATTTTCTCAAAAACTATAAGCTCTTTTTGCTAAATCTTTTTTTCCTCTTGTACCCACTCCCAAGGTGCACATACCCTGCAAATTTGGGGTATGTAGCATGTAAGAAAGCTTTAGAAAGCACGAAAGTTCGGGTCCCCATTGACTTCCATTATGTTCGGAGTTCGGCGCGAACACCCGAACATCGCGGCCATGTTCGGCGAACGTTCGCGAACCCGAACATCCAGGTGTTCGCCCAACACTAAGCGCCATTGCTTGCAGGGGGCTGCTCCTCTAGCCCCTCCATCCAAGTGGACTGTGCAATGAGAGTCCGGAGTGATTGGGAGTTCAAAGATTCCACCTCTGGAGCATGTTTCCAACTGTCGCTGTGCATGTCGGGAGATGTAGTCCATACATTACCTTGGCGGGAACTCACATCTATTAGCTACAGCTCCCAGCATGCATTGCAACGGCCAGGAGCACATTCCACAGGTGAAATCTTTGAACTCCTGGTCAGAGTGGAGTGGACTCCCAGGACGCAGCCCACATAGATGGAAGGCTAGAGAAGCAGCCTCCAAAAGTAAAGAGCAATGGTTCATGTCTAGGCTGCAAGCTGACTTTTTTTTTTATAAAGTTACACCTGAAAGACTGGCATGTGTGCGAGTTCACATGCATACGCTGGTGGGAAAGAAAAGAGGGCGTGGCTTGTGGTGAAGGGCGGGGTTTAGGGCGCCAGAACGTCTGTGCCTATAGGCTCCTGAACTGTAAATCCGGCCCTGACCCAGATAGTTGCTATCCGGATTTCACCCTGTTAATTACAATCACCTGTGTGTGTGTGTGGGGGGGGGGGTCAATCTTACCTATCTGACGTTTTCTACGGTTCGTCCCTCGGCGCCTCCCACGATGCGTTCCAATCCGGTGTCATGTGACTATACACTTCCTCCTTCAACCCGGAAGGAGGGGGTGTTTGTACTTACGTGACCGCCGCGTCGACCACGCCGAGGGATGGACCGAAGAAGACGTTAGATAGGTAAGGCCTCCTTTCCACGAACTTTTGAGCGGTGTGCTCAGCAAGCAGTTACCAAGCAGCAGTAAGCAGGTATCATGCAGCAACAAGCAGTTACCAGGCAGCAGTAAGCAGATACCAGGCAGCAACAAGCAGTTACCAGGCAGCAGTGAGCAGTTGAGTTTGAGAGGCATTTCACTGCCTATCAACAGTTATTGGAAAGGAGGCCTAAGATTGACCCCCCCCCCCCCTTCCTGCCCAGCCCACACAGGTGATTGTAATTGACAGGGTGAAATCCGGATAGCAACTATCCGGGGTTTCACCCAAATTCGGATTTGAACATCCCCGGTGATGAGTGCCATGCAGGGATGGTCAACATGGATGGAGTGGTGGATGGTTGGCTGTTGGTCACCATGTCCCAACTGAATGAAATGTCAGCAAGGAGATGTTATGTTGTGGGCTGGAATCATAAGGAGAAAGCTGCTCGGCCCCTTTAGGGTCCCTGAAGGTGTGAAAATGACTTTTGAAAAGTATGTGGAGGTTCTGTCCACGGCACAAAAAGAATTGCGCTTTCCGTGTCAAAAATCCTAAAGCAAACACCACATCATGTCCTCTAATGTGTGGCTGCCTTAGACATGCAGAATGTTATACCTTTGAAGTAGATCTGTGAGCTATGAGAATGGCTCTGGTTTGGGGCTCTCAGGAAACATAAACAAACACTCACTTACATCCCCCAGTGCAGGGGTGGTGAGATGGAAGAGCACTGAGTTTCTAAGAGCCAGGCTAATGAATTAAAGGGGTACTCCAGATCATATTTTGTGCGCATTTTTGTATGATTGCGCAGATTGTGTTGTTCTGCTAGTGAACCCGACCGTCACACTCTCCATGCACAACAATGCACCATCTCATGCTGCAAGGAATACCTTTGTGTCATTTGCTGATTTTGGCATAAAAGGAGAGAAACTCAGTGTTGCCCGCATCCTCCCCTAACCTCTATTATAGTGAGAACTTTTGGAGAATGCTGAAGCAAAAGATCTATGAGACTGGGTGCACACTTAGCAGAAATTCTAGCGTTGCGTAAAACGCTGCGTTTTTGCCGCTAATGGAAGTCTATGGGCTGCATTAAAAAAAAAGCATGTAAAATCTATGCATTTTACAGTATGCATTTTGCAAAACGCTGTTTGTGTTGCATAATATGCAGGATAGCTGCCAAAACGCACAAGATGAAAGTCAATGGGAACGCAATGGTATGCATTTTTCATGCGTTTTCCATGCGTTTTTATATGCGTTTTTATATGTGTTTTTGCTTAAAAAATTGTTTAGTGATGCATGTTTGCTTCCTGTTGCCTTCTTCTTCATGATTTGCATAAAACGCAATAGAAAAACGCATACAAAATGCATATGCATTTTCAATATGCGAACCACAAATGCGTAAAAAAGCACGCACGCGCATCAAAACGCAAACGCACAAAAAAAGCAACAAAACGCACAAAAAAAAATGCAAGGCACATGCAAAAAACACGCTATGTCATATGTGAACCTGCCTGAGGGTGGGAAGGAGTTTACATCCAAACAGCAGTTCTGAGAGGCTATTCTAACATATTTCAAAGAAATTATCCAAAAAACCCTCATAAGTTCAATATATGCAAAAATTCTGAAGCTGCTACCAAATAATGGCTCCTATGTTAATGCATAACTTGACCTGTTAAAGGGAATCTGAAGTGAAATTAAACATATGATATAATGATTTGGATGTGTAGTACAGCTAAGAGATAAAACATTATTAAGGATATGAGTCTCTTATTGTTTTCCAGTACAGAAAGAGTTGAGAAACTTCAGTTGTTATCTCTGCAAAAGAGAATGGCCTCGATTCATCAACACTTATCAAATTTGTCAACAACAGTTTGTTAAAATACCGAATTTGTTAACTTCATTTCAGGATTCATCAAAGTTATCTACAGCTGTTAGCGAACATTCGGTAAAGATTCGGTAACGATTCGCTAAAACGGAATAAAGTGCAATTCATGAAAAAGAAAGTGGGCGTGGTTTAGCGTTACATTTAGGATTAGTTATCTCCTTCACTGCTCTGTCGTTATTCCTGTCAGATCATTGCTGACAGAGAAGATGGAGCCATTTGAAGTGGTTATGCATCAGCTGAGAGTGATTCAAAGGCGCAGAAGGGCAAGAATAAGGTCTGCAACCATATAAATTTGTAAGAGAATAGATTTGCTATAACACGACATCGGCATTTCTCTTGAATCATCTTGTAAGAGAACACAGGCAGTGTCAGGGTTAACTAATTTGCTAGCTGCACTATAATTTTTTAGAAAAGGCTCCTATCAAATTGTGGGATTGTCCCAACCACTTCCAGAGTCCTGGTCCAGGTGTAAAGCCCTACTCAGAATGTTGCTACGTAGTGCTCAAAGGACTGCCTTTTACCCACAATTCCATGGGAATCTTATGGCCTTGTGTTAAATTACTGCTGTAAAATGGAAATATCGACACGTTACCAAATGTTTACCGAATTGTTATCGAATTCACACCGAATGCCGAAAAACCTTGATGAATACAACTAGAAATCGCTAAACTTCGAATTCGGTAATTTAACAAACTGGAAAAAGTTATCTCAAAGACAATGATGAATCGAGGCCCTTGTCTGTGACTTCATAAAGTTGTGGACCACACTGTCTTTTGAAGCTCTTATCTCAACTGTCTCTAATTGTTTCTTCTTTGTTTATGGTTTTTATGCAGAGAAAAGTTCAAAGGGTCACTTGCCTGCTCTGTGAAATCATTTAAAATGCTGAGTCTAGTGTGGAAACTGCAGTTATTAGAGAACAATGCAATGTTATAAAAAAAAGCTATATACCTGAAAATAAAAATATCACACTATTTTCTTTGCTACTAATGTTCTATTAATCATCTGTACTACACAACCAATTCATTATATCATGAGGTTTTTTTTCGCTTCAGCGTCACTTTAAGATGTTTTTGATTGAAGTAGCTTTTGATTATAGTAAATGCTGCAAATTCAACAAATGACCATTCTGGGTTATTTAACAACCTATAAAATAATTTGAAACTCTGTAGTGCTTAATCATTTGGAACAGTGCATTTTAATGGACAGCTGTAGCAAGAGGTCTTTGGAGGCTGCCATATTTATTTCCTTTTAACCACTTAAGCCCACAGGGTTGAAATTTTTTTACATCCGAGCAACTTTCACCTCCTATTCATTTGCCAATAACTTTATCACTACTCATCACAATGAATTGATCTATATCTTGTTTTTTCCGCCACCAATTAGGCTTTCTGTGGGTGGTACATTTTGCTAAGAGCCACTTTACTGTAAATGCATTTTAACAGGAAGAATAAGAAAAAAAACGGAAAAAAATCATTATTTCTCAGTTTTCAGCCATTATAGTTTTAAAATAATACATGCCTCCATAATTAAAACTCACATATTGTATTTGCCCATATGTCCCGGTTATTACACCGTTAAAATTATGTCCCTATCACAATGTATGGCGACAATATTTTATTTGGAAAAAAAGGTGCATTTTTTCAATTTGTGTCCATCACTATTTAGAAGCCCATAATTTATTAAATCATATTGATATACTCCTTTGACATGCATATTTAAAAAGTTCAGACCCTTAGGTAATTATTTATTTATTTTTTTTTATTATTGTAATTTTTTATTTTTTTTTTTAATTTAAACTTGTATGTGGGTATTTTTTGGTGTGGGAGGTAAACAGGTTTTTTTTAATGTATTTAAATGTGTTTATTTAATACTGTGTGTTTTTGGTGTAATTTGTTATTTGGCCACAAGATGGCCACAATCAAAAAGTCCTGGGAGCGATCGATCTCGCTCCCAGGCAGAAGAAAGGAGACCAGAGCTCAGAAAAGCCGCAGCGTCTGAAGAGACGCTGTCGGCTTTTCTCCGGGGGGGTCCGATCAGCGAAAGGGATTTATAATCCCTTTCACTGATCGGTGGGCTAGCAGCCAGCAGCAGGGGTGCGCACAGGGGGGGGGGGCGTGGGGACGCCGGAGCGTGCGCGACCCGCGGGAGTGCGCGCAGCCTAACTGGACAAAAATTTTCATCCAGTTAGGCTTAAGTGGTTAAAGAGACACTGAACTGAAAATAAAAGGTCTAAATAACCATATACAGTCAAACTTACCTCCTGTGTAGTCTACTCCTCATTTTTTTTCTCCTCTCCTGCACCCTGTTTGTCCACTGTGATCATTGGAATTCTCCGGCCTCCATTTTAAAAATGGCCATGCCCCTTAACAGCTTCCTTGTCAGCACAATGTTAAACTGTAATATCATCCACTTGAGCCATAGGGAAACATGGACATTACCTTGCACATTCAGTTGTAACTGACAGCTGCTGATATTTAACTGACAGCAACTGGTATATTTCAGTTCTGACAAAATATTGTCAGAACTGGAAGGGATCAGAAGAAAATGGTGGGCTTCTGAGAGGAACGGACAGTGAGGTTAGTATGTAATATTCATTTGCAGCTAAGTCATGTGTTTATTTTAAATAATTTTACTCACTTCAAGTTCCTTTTAAGCAATACCAGTTGCTTGGCTATCCTCTTGATCCTCTGCCTCTAATACTTTCAGCCAGGGATGCTCAAATCCGAACTTTGGATGAATCCAGATAGTTGCTATCCGGATTTCATCACCTGTGCGAGCTAGGCGGGGGTGAGGGGGGGCGGGGTGGTCATACTTACCTCTCTGAAGTCTTCTTAGGTCCGTCCCCCGGCGCCTCCCACGTTGTGGTCCAAGCGGCGGTCACATGATTACAAACAAACACTTCTTCCTTCCGGGTTGAAGGAGGAAGTGTTTGTAGTCACGTGACGCACGTGGAACGCATCGTAGGAGGCACAGAGGGACGGACCTAAGAAGACGTCAGAGAGGTAAGATTGACTCCGCCCAGCCCGCACAGGTGATTGCAATTAACATAATAAAATAGCAACTATCCGGATTCATCCAAAGTTCGGATTCGAGCATCCCTACGTTCAGCCATAGTCCCTGAACAAGCATGCAGCAGATCAGGTGTTTCTATTGTCAGATCTGACAGATTGTCTGCATGCTTGTTTCTGGTGCCATTCAGACACTACTGCTGCCAAATCCATCAGCAGGACAGCCAGGCAACTGGTATTGTTTACAAGGGTAAAAAATATGCCAGCCTCCATAGCCCTCTTGCTACAGTTATCCTTTACATTTTTTTTTAATCTTTAAAAAAACTGTTATCACTATAGGGTATGTCCATTAACATTCACATTAACGGTTGATGACTCAAAAATGATGCCGACTTTATTATTATTGACTTTAATAGAGCAGTTCATCTGTTCCTGACGCGGACGCTCTCTTGACTGTCGCTCATATAAACGACTGTGATAGGTGAGCGGAATCAATACCGCTGGTATATCTTCAGGAGGATAATGCAAGCCACGCAGCCCATTAAGACCGCCATACGTCACACCGCTTACTGATTCCTTGGTGCTTGTGATCAGCGCAAGTTAATAGAAGCTGCGATTATTTCATTGCTGTCTGCAGAGGGGCGGATTCAAGCATTGCCAGAAAGAAAGTGGAATTAGAGCAGGGATTCCTGCAGCTACATGTAGCAGAAACAATTGCCTGTTAGGATTATTTAGTCAATGCAAATATGAAGAGGAAAAAGCACTTGCACGAAATGCAGCAGAGGTGGATACTGCCACACCGGGCTTACCTGCAGCTTGCTCCAATGGTAGTCCACAATATCAAACAGAAGAGAGGAAAGAGATGGGCACAGCTGCTAAAATACCCTTTATTGTGGCTGGGTTGACACAAAACGCTTACAGCAGTTTGGGAAAGGACAAATCTGACAGCTGTTTCGCAGGGACTAGCCCTGCTTCATCAGAGACGTCTCTGATGAAGCAGGGCTAGTCCCTGCGAAACAGCTGTCAGATTTGTCCTTTCCCAAACTGCTGTAAGCGTTTTGTGTCAACCCAGCCACAATAAAGGGTATTTTCGCCGCTGTGCCTGTGCCCATCTCCTTCCTCTCTTCTGTTTGAAATCTAGGATTATTTAGTGTTTGCAACTGAGAAACTGGCTTCCTATAATAACATAGCTGATTTTATTGTGACAACACTGCAGTTATGTACAAGGGTTTTATTTTGTTTTTTTAAAGGACAACAGTAAAGGTGGCCAATGGCCATACATCATGCGACTAGGCAGCCAATCGACCATCCGATTAGATTATTATAATCAAACTAGTGACCTAAGCCTGCTTGAAAATGGGCTGTAGGTCTGTCACCACCGCGCACGCCACTTGCACGCACACCCGACCGTGGCACGCGCGCACACGCCTGCTCCCGCCCGCCCAATTCGTCGGACATGCTGCCAGATGTAGGGCCAACATGCTCAATCGGGTGCATGGTGGTAACAGTGAGCGATACAATATTGGGACGAGCGACAAATGCAACGAACCCCCAACGCTGTCCCCCTAATGTTCAATGTGCCCTCCCCCCCAGTGCCCTATACATTAGCTGTCTGTGTACGTTGCTGGAGTAACATGGGCGCGTGTGACATCACACATGCATCACACAGCGGACAGAGAGATTTGTCTGTAGGTCGATTCTGCCCATCATCGCCTGATGTATGGCCACCTTTACTTTTTAAAAGAAAGTTGGATACTCGCCTAAGAGGAGGGAGGGGTCTGGATCCCTAAGAGCCCGTTCCTCTCTGCGTCCCCTCGTTCCACCGCCGGGTCCCCCATTCCAGCCTTCAAATATTATTACATTATCAATAATTATAGGATCAAGTAGTGGGAGTGTTCCTTCACTATACCATGGCACAGCGCCAACGTCGGACGAGCATACTCTCTCATCCCCTTTCAATGGACAAAGGAGAGAAACAGACAGTCATAGAAAAGTTATTAAAAAATCAATAAAAGCCTCCCTTCCATATGCAACTCAGTCCCCCATTTCATAGGCAGCCCTCATGTGCAGCCCCCACCTCCCTGTAGCACCCAGCGCTCCCTTCCTTCCCTCCCCCCAGAGTCCAGGGGATATGGAGCATGCTCCTTCCCCCTTCCCCTTAACCATTTGCCCTTCCCCCCGCAGGATAGTGTACTGGTTAAGGCCTCTGCCTCTGACACAAGAGACCAGAGTTGAATCTTGGCTCTTCCGTTCAGTAAGACAGCAGCCATTCAGTGAGGAGTCCTTAGGCAAGACTCCCTAACACTGATGCTGCCTATAGAGCACTCCCTATTGGCTGCAGCTCTGGCGCTTTGAGCACAATACATATGCTCTGTATCTTGTCTTGTCCCTAGAAGAGTGCAGCGGAGCCGTGTAAATGTACTTACCTGCTCTCGTTGTGTTGAGTTCCCTTCCTCCCAGTCACATTCTTTGCTGCACACCCATCTCCTGATGAATGTCATGTGATTGGGAGCCAGAGGGGGGCAGTATAGAGCAAGTGGCTGTCTGGAAGAAGAGGAGATTTAAAGCGGGATTGTCATCATTGTCACCATAAGCGAAGGTTTGCGCACGATCACGTGCGCTTTACACGTGAAAAGCGCACGTGATCGCGCGCAAACCTTAGCTTATCACGCGAAGTAACGCTGTTCACGCGCAAACCTTTGCATGCGGAAGCTCGCATGATAACTGCTGTGATAGCAGTTATCACACTTTTGTGAATCGAGTCCCATGTGTGTCTGTAGGTGTGAAAACATGCACATTTTATCACAGAAGCTATTGTAATTGATAGAGAAAATGCCTGCAGTGCTTCACTGCTGTCTGTTTTTATCTGCATGGGGAAAACACATTCAAGTGTGCACTGGCAAATGGAATAACATTAGCTCTCAGTTTACCTGTACAAAAAGCGAGGGGGGAGGGGGTCCTATGCAAAGTTTCACAGGGGGGCCCAGAGATTTCTAGTTACGCCCCTCTATGGGTCTCCTGAGTCCTGAATAAAGTTTTATGTTCTGCGGTTGGTTACAGGTTCTCTTGAAGTTTTACTTTTGCGCAGTTTGAGCTCAGAGACGAGCCCTGGCCTCAGCGCCTCACCAGCCGTTCCATGGCAATCTCTCAAACTCCTCTCCATCACCATCCTTAATTACTTATCTACAACGCTGTCATCAGAGGCAGGAGGTGATGAATTGTCCGGCCGGTTCCTGCCGTACCGCCGCTCCGCCAGCCTCTGATTAAAGCCTGGACATCTTCAAATTAAATTCTGTGCAAATCATTGTGTTTTCATGCATGGGAAGGACTGTGACTTTGTGTCATAAAGATGCCGAACTAATCCATCAGAGTTCAAAGGAAACAGCTGAATATCACACACAGAAACTAAGATATTCTCCTCCCGAGCTGCAGATACAATCGTGATGTTCAGAAGCTTCTCGCTTGAGAAGAAAGATTAGAGGATAAAGTATAAGTGTACCTTCCTGTCAGCTATAAACTTCTTTCCATTAACTGGAGAATAATGACATCACTGAGAATGCAGGCTACTCGTTCACACAAGACCTGTGACTGCAACCAACCAATCCACTCACAAAAGCCCAACGACATCACTGAGAATATGGCCTAGCCTTTCATTAGATTCACTATAGGCTAGTTTAAACACTGAGAGTGCAACCTATACATTCACTAGAGACCAGTGACATCACTGAGAATGCAGCCTATCCATTCACTAGAGACCAGTGACATCACTGAGAATGCAGCCTATCCATTCACTAGAGACCAGTGACATCACTGAGAATGCAGCCTATCAATTCACTAGAGACCAGTGACATCACTGAGAATGCAACATATCCATTCACTAGAGACCAGTGACATCACTGAGAATGCAGCCTATCCATTCACTAGAGACCGGTGACATCACTGAGAGTGCAGCCTATCCCTTCACTAGAGACCAGTGACATCACTGAGAATGCAGCCTATCCATTCACTAGAGACCGGTGACATCACTGAAGATGCAGCCTATCCATTCACTAAAGACCAGTGACATCACTGAGAATGCAGCCCATCCATTCAATAGAGACCAGTGACATCACTGAGAATGCAGCCTATCCATTCACTAGAGACCAGTGACATCACTGAGAATGCAGCCTATCCATTCACTAGAGACCAGTGACCTCACTGAGAATGCAGCCTATCCATTCACTAGAGATCAGTGACATCACTGAGAGTGCAGCCTATCCAGTCACTAGAGACCAGTGACATCACTGGGAATGCAGCCTATTAATTCACTAGAGGCCAGTGACATCACTGAAACTGCAGCCTATCCATTCACTAGAGACCAGTGACATCACTGGGAATGCAGCCTATCCATTCACTAGAGACCAGTGACATCACTGGGAATGCAGCCTATTAATTCACTAGAGGCCAGTGACATCACTGGGAATGCAGCCTATTAATTCACTAGAGACCAGTGACATCACTGAGAATGCAGCCTATCCATTCACTAGAGACCAGTGACATCACTGAGAATGCAGCCTATCCATTCACTAGAGACCAGTGACATCACTGAAGATGCAGCCTATCCATTCACTAGAGACCAGTGACATCACTGAAGATGCAGCCTATCCATTCACTAAAGACCAGTGACATCACTGAGAATGCAGCCCATCCATTCACTAGAGACCAGTGACATCACTGAGAATGCAGCCTATCCATTCACTAGAGACCAGTGACATCACTGAGAATGCAGCCTATACATTCACTAGAGACCAGTGACATCACTGGGAATGCAGCCTATTAATTCACTAGAGGCCAGTGACATCACTGAGACTGCAGCCTATCCATTCACTAGAGACCAGTGACATCACTGGGAATGCAGCCTATCCATTCACTAGAGACCAGTGACACCGCTGAGAATGCAGCCTATCCATTCACTAGAGACCAGTGACATCACTGGGAATGCAGCCTATTAATTCACTAGATGCCAGTGACATCACTGGGAATGCAGCCTATTCATTCACTAGAGACCAGTGACATCACTGAGAATGCAGCCTATCCATTCACTAGAGACCAGTGACATCACTGAGAATGCAGCCTATCCATTCACTAGAGGCCAGTGACATCACTGAGAATGCAGCCTATCCATTCACTAGAGACCAGTGACATCACTGAGAGTGCAGCCTATCCATTCACTAGAAGCCAGTGACATCACTGAGAATGCAGCCTATCCATTCACTAGAGACCAGTGACATCACTGAGCATGCAGCCTATCCAGTCACTAGAGGCCAGTGACATCACTGAGAATGCAGCCTGCCCATCTACAGAGATATCCACAGTGCTGTTAAAGTGCACCTGAACTTGTGTGAAAAAGTTGACTTTTACTTACCTGGGGCTTCTTCAAGACCTCCTACTCCCCTAGTCTTTGTGGGCCCCCACCTCAAATAAAGTCAGTGACCTGCTTGACGATGGTGCATGCACTGTCCTGGCCACGCGTCTCCTCTATCGCACCCCAGTAGCCTGGAGCATACTGTCCATGTGCCATTTGCAAAGTCTTGTAACTGTGCATGTACCTGCTGAACACTGACCTCAAAGACTATAGGAGCTGGAAGAATTCCCAGGAAACTGATTGAGTCCCAATCAATTCCAGCAATTTATTAAGAAGAGTGAACAGGCAAAAACCATGATTCAAACCAATCTTTGCGACAGGCAAGATCTAATCTTTATGGCATGGTGGGCTTTGGGGGCATGTCTAGGTCAGATGAGGGGGGTGCAGGGAGGATTCTATTAAAAAAAGAATCCTAAAATCAAGCTTTAATAAAGTTTGCACATAATCTCATTTTACAACTAGCTTTGTCTCCATAACATTGGCATGCTGGACTCTAAACGCTAAGTGCCCCATAAAGCCTTGCTGCAAGCTGTCACTTCAGGCACCAGTCCAGTTAAAAACATGGATTGAGACGGGGACAGGTGACAAAGTGTATGGAGCCACCGTTACGTTGATAGACTTCCTCCATCTTGCAAGTTGCAAACAGCTGCAGCCATTTTGCCGGCGCACTTAGCAGGGCTGTTAATTCAAGCAATGTCCTCACCGAGTTTAATTTTATTGACTAATGAGAAGTCTAATGAGGCTCCTGGCCGTTCTCCAGCTCCGTAGTGCTTTTTTCATGTGCAGAATTATCCATTATCCATGCTTGCGTGCGACACAAATGACAGCTTCATATCAATACAAAGATCTCATCATCCACTTGACAACTAGTTCCTCATTTCTCCAGTTGTTCATCATCTTTGTTCGTCGCTGATCTACTCCGGCTCTGCATGCCACCAGCAATCGCCCAAAATCACTTGTCAGGAGCTCATCTTTATTGACAGAAAATAAAGGGGAATGTTGAAGGGTTTGAAAAAGGCGTGGCTGATATCCTGGAATGACCTTGTCAAAGAATATCGAGAAAGTCGTTCCAAGCGCTTAGAACAAAGTGAGATTTAGCCGTCACTATCATTTTGCTATAATCATGCATCATTGCTGCTTATCTTGTGAAGTTCAGTTTTATTCAAAATTACTTTTCCATTTTAATTAAAAATCCCGAGAAGGCTTGGGTAGAACTGAAACTTTCTTGGGTTTGGGATGATCCGTATATATTATTCTTGCAAATGAGTTTTTTGACACTGAAGCGAAAAAAAACTCATGATATAATTAATTGGTTGTGCAATACAGATAATTAATAGAACGTTATTAGCAAAGAAAATAGTGTGATATTTTTATTTTCAGGTATATATATATATATTTTTTTTTTATAACATTGTATCATTCTCTAATTGCAGTTTCCACAATACACTCAGCATTTTAAATGATTTCACAGAGAAGGCTAATGACCCTTTCACCTTTTCTCAGCAGGAAAACTATAAACAAAGAAGAAACAATGAGAGACAGTTGAGATAAGAGCTTCAAAAGACAGCGCTGTCCATGACTTTATAAAGTCACAGAGCTCACAGAAGCTCTTTTGCATAAAGATAACAACTGAAGTTTCTTAACTGTCCCTTTACTGGAAACAATATACAACTCATATCTGTGCTAATACTGTTCTATTTCTTAGCAGTACTACACTATTCATTATATCATACGTTTATTTCCACTTCAGATTCCCTTTAAGGGTGCGTTCATGCTATACACTTTATGCTGCTTTATAAGTTATAATCACACTGCAACTCGTTATAATGGTCTCACAATTCATGCGTTGGCATTGGCGCATTAGGTGCCATAGTAATAATACGAGTTGTGCTCTGTGCTTGTGATTGCGATTTGGATTTGAAGCGGCTATAAAATCCGTGATCACGGCCATGATCACAGATTAGACATTAACCTCCTTGGCGGTTCAATTTTTCCACCAAGGAGGCTGCATTGCACTTTTTTTGAAATATTTTTTTTTGTTTCATGTAGCTACCTGAGTGGTAGCTACATAAAACACCACTAGAGGGCGCATGTGTCCCTCTAGTCCGATCACCGCCGGCAACAAAAGTAGACAGGAGATCGCGTATAGAACGCGATCTCCTGTTTGGCTTCTCCATGGCGACGATCGGAATGACGTCATGGACGTCAGCCGACGTCCTGACGTCAGACCCATCCGATCCAGCCCTTTGCGCTGCCCGGAACTGATTGGTCCGGGCTGCGCAGGGCTCTGGCGGGGGGGGGGGGGGGGGGCCCTCTTCCGCCGCTGCGTGCGGACGATCGTCGCAGAGCGGCGGCGATCGAGCTGGACGCGCAGCTAGCAAAGTGCTGGCTGCGCGTACAGCAATTTACAGCACAGGAATCGCCATCACCAGGGGCTGAGATATCCTCCGCGGCGGCTTACCCCGAGCTCAGCTCGGGGTTACCGCTAAAGAGGTTAATGTTAATAGCAAGCCCCTATACATGCTACAATCCCCAAAATTGCATGGATTATAAAGGTGAGAAGGGGCTACAAAAAATCAAAAAGAACTTTTAGTTTCTAAGAAAATCAGAGTAAATAATTATCACTTTAAATGGGATTATTAACCACTTGAGGACAACAGTGATTGACCCCCCTAAAGACCAGGCCTTTTATTGTGGAAATGGCCACTGCAGCTTTAAGGCCAAGCTGCAGGGCCGCACAACACACTGCACACGAGTGAGTGACCTTTTCCCCCCACCAACAGAGCTCTCTGTTGGTGGGGTCTGATCGCCCCCTGTTTATTTATTTTTTAAATCATTATTTATGTTATTTGTTTTTCTTTATTTTTGGCAATTTTTTTTAATTATTTACTTTTTGAATCCCCTCCCTTCCCCCAGCCGGCCAATCCTAGCGATCGGCTGTCATAGGCTTCTGCCTATGAGAGGCGATTGCTCTCTTGTCCCCAGTACAGCGCTGCTGCTGTTTGCAGCGCTGTACTATAGATAAAGACGGCTGTTTCACTGTCTAACAGTCTTGATTGCCGCTCGGAGACTGAAGGCGGGGCGGAGCTCCGCCCCTCAAGCAGGAGACGCACGCGCAGCCTGCGCGTGATCTCCTGCAGTAGCCGGCCCCAGGACCTGACGCCAATTGGAGTTAGGCGGTCCTGTGGCTGCCGCCGCGACCACGCCCATTGGCGTGGGGCGGTCTTTAAGTAGTTAATAATACCGGTAGTAATAAGTCTTTTTAAACATGGAAATACACTTTAAGCAATCACAGAGTCCCTAGCAAACTACTACCATGCAGGCAGGTGATGATAAGTCCCAATGGCACCACACGGTGGTGGTACCACTGGAGGAGGATGAGTGGATTACACCCAGAGAGGTTTTTGTATTTTTTTTCTTGCAACGCCAACGATAGCAATGACATGGCAGCAGAGTTGTCCTTGGACCCTGGCGGTGGGAACACAGACTTTAGTAGTGAATTACAACATCAGCGGGAGCAGAAGGAGGGCTAAGCAGGCAGCGTGGCAGCACAGAAGACTATGGCCCTTCACTGGTGGTATCACAGCATGATAATGCTGCCCAAAAATGTAGGCATCCATGGACCCTGGCGGTGGGAACACAGACTGCAGTAGAGAAATGCCGCAGCAGGAGGAGCAGCGTGTATCAGCAGCAGCAGCATATGAGGCCATGGGACATGACGGGCACCACAGCAAAAAATGAAATTTACCATGCCAATTAGGAGTACTATGTTTTAACTTGTGTTAGAAAGGCAGACATTATAAAAATCCCCAGCCAATTCATGTCCCATTGTCGCCGACAGCAGGGGCCAGGAACTCACCTTCCACCCAAGCCTGACTAATTTTGAGAAAGGTGAGTTTGTCCACAGAGTCGTTGGACAGGCGCGAGCGCTTCTCGGTGACCACGCCACCGGCCGCACTGAAGCATCTCTCGGAAAGGACACTGGAAGGGGGGCAGGACAGGACTTCCAGGGTGTACTGGGCAAGCTCCCTCCAGATCTCCAGTCTCTTGACACAATACTCCATGGGGTCCACGGGGCTGTCGGTGTCAAGCCCGCTGAATGACCCCATGTAGTCAGACAACATGCTGGTCGGTCGCTAGTGCTGGTTGGAGGAGGATGCTGTGTCTGGCACCTCTGGTCTGGGCAGCTGCACTGCATACAGGTTCTTCATTAGGCGCAGAAGGTCTCCAGGGCGCAGGATGCTGCTACTGCTGCTGGTGGTTGTGCTGCTGGTGGCCGCAGGCACCTGTTGCTGGGTTGGCAGAACAGCAACAGTGGGGGTGGAAGGCTGGGGGAATGCTACCTGCAGTCTGCACACAAAGGCCCCCTGCAACTCCCTTGTGCGGCGCTCGGAGGTAGATGGCGACATTAACTGTCCCAGCTTCCCTTTCAGACGTGGGTCCAAGCTCAAGGTGATACAGATATCCTCCCTTTTACGCATCTGGATCACCGGGTGGTCCCTGCGAAGGCAGCACAACATGTGCACAGCTATGGGGAAGAGGTGGGCATTGGCAGGCACATTTTTATCTTCGTCCCCCAAGAGGACATGGCTGTCATCTTCCTGCGCCATGTCTTTCTGAAGCCGCCACCCCAGCACAACGGCAGCGACGCTCTGCTGCTCCCCCTTAGCATTCAGGTTAGGGACCTCCAACTCCTCCTCCACTACCTGTAAGTCATCATCCTCCTCCTCCTGTGAGGTGGAAACCAGGGGCACCCACTCACAGATGGATGACCGCTCCCGGCTCACCATCTTGGTTCCCTGCAGGAAGGGAGCCAAGACCAGGCACACTTGCTGCATTTGTGTCCACTAAGCTACAGAGATCACTTGCAGGTTGGTGGAACCGTAGATATTTTCCTCACAGATGTACCTGCGAAGAGCCATCCTGTGCTGCCACAACCGCTCCAACATCGCCAGATGTCAAGTTCCAGCGAGTTGGGACATCTATGATTAGGTGGTGTGATGGCAGACCCTCCCGCTGCTGCAGGTCGGCCAGGGTTGCAGAGGCAGTGACGGAGTGGTGGAAATGGTGCACCAGCTTCTGCGCATCTTCCAGCAGTTGGTCCATCCCCAGGGTAGGTGTGCAGGAAGCGCTGCACCATTAAATTGAGGATATGGGCCAAGCAGGGGATGTGTTCGAGTTGTCCCCTGTGCAGTGTGGCCGCCAGGTTGGCCCCAATATCGGACACCACGTAACCGGCTTTGAGGCCTCTGGGGGTCAACCACCTCTGCTCCTGCTCCCTGAGGGTGGCCAGGATGTGGGCGGCCGTAAACTTATCCTTCCCCAGGCTGACCAATTTCAGCAGTGCTTGGCAGTGGCGAGGCTTTGCGCTGCTGCTGAGGTGGGCTTGCTTGCTGTGGGGTGTGGAGGGAATGGGATCAGAGGAGCCTGCTGCATTCCCCCTGATCCCGCGTGGTTTCACCATCAACTGGCCTGCTGCCGTGCCAGCTGAAGCTTCTGCGTTCTTCTCATCCCCTTCCACCAATGTCATCCAGTCGGCTGCTCCACCAGTCCATGGTGATATGGACCCGGTCGCCCACGGCGTGGCCATGCGGACGGGCCACTTTTGCCACCACAAAATTGTGCAGCACTGGGATGGCGGTCCTTGAAAAGTAGTGGCGGCTGGGAATCTGCCACTCTGGGATCCCAAACTGGAGCAGCATATCACTCCCTTCCTGCACCTGGGAGTACAGAAGGAGCTGGAAACACATGGCCCGGGCAAGCAAGCCGTTCAGCTTCCGGATGCGCCTGTGACCAGGAGGCAGAGGCTTGGTCAAACCCTGAAAGCTGTAGCTCAGCAGGGTCTGCCGATGTCCTGCAGGGAAATTTGAGGAGGCCAGTGAGGACTGGCTGGCCTCACCAGTCTCAATGTCTGTGACCAGAGCTGCCGAGGGCACACTGGAGGAAGAAGTGCAATTTTGCACTGCTGCGGCAACTTGACAACCATGAGGGAAGGGATGATGCTGCTGCTGATCCTGAATGCTGCATGGTGGGTCTTCTGCTCTGACCACCCCTTTCTTGGTCCTTCAGCCTCTTAAACTCTTCAAACTCATAATAGTGATGGCTCTTCAGGTGGGCCTGGAGGGATGAGGTGCCCATCTTGGTCGCATTGTGCTCAAGGTCTCTCTCTCTCTCTCTCTCTCTCTCTCTTTCAGGAGCTCATGTTCAGTGCTGCCATTGTCTCTGGCTTC